>NW_013954010.1:0-30723 GCF_001266775.1 Austrofundulus limnaeus
CCTTTTGCTATTTTTGGCTTTTGTTCTTTTACTTGTAGCTTTCAGTTTTGATATGTTTACCTGTTATCTGGTCTTTTTGGCTTTTATCTCAAGCTTTTGCTTCTTTAAGCAMTTATTGTTCAGATACTTTAAGCGTTGAACCTGTTTCAACTTCTTCAGCAAAAATTTGAAAATMTTTTATGTGCTCAGCATTCACACTATGTTTTTGCAAAACAATCTTTTGAAAACAGTTTACTCACAAACATATAAATACTATGAAGCATTAATATTTGACAGTTATAACACTGTCCGTTCACTGAAGCAGACTGTTTTACAAGCTCAAGCTCTGTGCCTTTTTTCATTTAGATTTTAAATATTAAACATGTCAGTTAACTTAGCTGCATGCATCATGAACATATGGATATGCAAATTTGCTTTGGTATAAAAAGTTATTCAGTCAAAAATGTAATTGAGCAACAATAATTTGCATTTACCTGAATGGGGRAAAAAAGGCACTTGATTTGGTCGAAAAGTGAACTTGATACAGTGTAAGGATCATGTTTCATAAATGATCTCTAAGAGTTTATAATCTCCCGAATAACCTAACTACAAAATATTAGTGAATCCTTATTATGAAGTGGTATCATTCAGAATCAGATCAACATTTTTTTGTAAATATCTTCAGATAAAAATCCTGCATGTGTATCTTTGTCGGTGTGTTTATGATCTGACTCTGCTTGCTGTATCTGGAGCTTCAGCGTCTGCTATTTAGCACCTCAGAAAAGGTAAATAGGTTACACTCGCTGTGCTGTGGTTCCTCTTGCAAATTCCTCATTATTTTGAACTATTCCTGGTTTTGGTTTGCCTGCTTTTTGAATGTCAAATGTCGTATTTATTTCATCTGGAGCTGCGCAGGGAACTACTGTCATGYGCTCGGGTTTAGACTCTTGGACAGTGTGACGAGTCTCATTCACATTCTGTCCAAACCTGACATCATTTGCATGAGAATAAGCCCCAAACTCTGCTAACGTGACACATCCCAGACAAGGGATCACAACTTGGCTGTCATATTAGGCCGGTAAATTCAGGTGACATGGATCCTGTGTCCTCATCTGGGCCAACCTGACAGTGGTTCATGTTCCCTGCTGTCTTTTTTGTGTGGGGCTTTGTGAGTGAGATGGGAGGGGGGGATGCTTTTAATCAGCATGACGAAACCTGCCACCCCCCTCTCTCTTGCACACACACACATGCAGGCGCTACGTGAGAGTGGGCATATGCTGAGGGGGCAGTGGGCTGGCCGTTATGCCATCATTAGTCCAAGCCTACACGGTGAGCTTCTGACACATGTCGAAGGAGCTTTATTCGACCTACAGAAGGCGCATACGCATTATGCAAAGGCAGCACTGTCTATATGAGCAGAGCGACTGTCAGTACTTGAAGAACTGAAGGAGGAAGTGCAGGGGCCTGGGAGGGGGAGGGGGGGAGACAGGGGAGGAACAGGAAGACGAGAAACTACAAATCAATAAGAGAAATAAGATTTGTTTGGAAAATTTGTTTTAGGACATATTCATCTGAGTGAAAATACATGTACAGGAAATTACATAAGAATAATAAATTAATACAAAAATAAAACAATAATAATAACCTGATAATAATAATATGAGAACAAAGTCATAATAGCATGAGAACTCTTGCACTAAAAGTCTTACCACTGCTTTCAAATGAGGAGAAATGTTAAGCTTTGTGTGAAGTCGTTCTTTGCTATGTGTTTTTTAACTCTTCATAAACTGAAGCTACATGGTCCATGTGTCAAATACAAGGCCCGTGGGCCAAATGCGGCCTGTGGGTGACCTCCGTCCTGCCACGTTCAAAAACTTTTAACGTTTTTTGCTAAATATAAAAATAGTTTTTATATCAATGGGAAACCTAAAATTTATGATTTTATGCAACAAAACGAACTAATTTAAAAGGTGAAGGACAATAATACTTGTTCTGTCCCTAATCTGTTGGTTTTAAGTAGGTATGGTTCTCTAAGTAAATTAGTTTAAAAATCTTGTATTAATGTCTCAAAATAAGCTGCTTTAAAACCAGCATTGATCATAAACTACATTTCCCATAATGCATGTTGATTATGAATGGGAATTTCCCTGTCAGAAAGTGGGAGATTTCAGAATTCAAGACCTACCACAACTCAACAGTGAGGAAAACTGTCTTACATTAACTTTTAAAAGTACTCGTGTATTATTTATTTCACATTTAGTCAGTTGTACACACAGTACTTTTCAGTGTTTATAAGAGGGCATGTTAAAACGCTGTTTCTTTGCAGGAAATACCACATAGAGATACCACATAATGCTCACATGGCCCTCAGTGAAAAGAATTTGACACTCCTGCCATATGGCATTGCAGTTAAGGATCGCATTGATGGATTTAGTCGTCACTTAACATGGGCAGAAGTATCGCTGAAGTAATCGAATTACTTCGTAGACACAGTGACACAGATTGGAGGCTGCAGGTGGGAGCCAACTCAGGAATGGAAAATGGACATGTCATGTGATATTATGACTTTTTTTCTTGTAATATTCTCAAAATTTAAAAAAAATCTTGTAGCCTGCCCTTAATACTCTGTCGTATGTTTGCAATGCTCCTAAATAAATTTAATAAATGAAAGTGTTCTAGATCTAAACTACTTTTTTACATTTTCAAAGTTTGCAGCCTTAATTTAAAGCCCCATTCCTCGACTTTCTGCATATGAATTTGTTTTTGACAAAACACTTTGCTTTTTCGAAATAACATCTTTCCTCGAGATTTATTTTTCTAAGAACAAAACTCCTCTGTCATCCTGAAATGAGGCTGCTTTTTATCAGATGCTTGTGCACTTTACTGTCAGGCCAAAATGCTGCTCTGTGGGCACAGGCGTGTAACTCTGACAGTCTTAAAGCGAGAGAGTCATAATAAAAAACCATGTCGTCTGTGTTCCTCTTCTGTTCCCTCAAACAGCTGTCCAAACACTTTAACATCATCACAAGATGTATTAATAGAAGAACCAATAATCCACTTAACGCCCAGAGTGAAGGGTAAAGTCATTTTTGTGAGTCCGAGGAAGAGTTTCTGCTTTCATTGCCTGCATCAATACAATGATTTAGCACCAGAACCCTGCCAGTCCTTTGTCACTCGGGCACTGCAATCTTTCTCTGTCAATCGCCATGGGAAAGGGCTGAAATTCACTTTTTCCCCCAATAAAGCTAAATGCACATGGTCCAATAGCTCATGAATATGAATATACATATAAATAGACTAGATGAGGAGGCGGATGGATGTTGGCCTGTCACATTTGTCTTGCCTTACATCTCCACTGAGAGAGGTGGGGAATCACAGATTCTTTAACGCAACCAACTTCCTGCAAATCCAAAACAGGGTTCCCCCCCCCCTTTTTTTCTGTTTTTGTTATTCCGTTAAACACGCTGAGCTTTACTGTTTTTACTTCTCCAGCCCCAAATTAAGTCACTATCATTAGCATAAGTTTGACATGTCATTAATTAACAGTTATCCGACAATCATGATCGCAGTGGGAGTGAGAGTGACGGCGGAATGACGGGAGGGCGGAGGAGGAGCGGTGAGATGGTGACAAGTGTGGACTTTGCACCAAATTGCATTAAAATGACGAGTTCGTTTAATGAGCCAAACACACCCAAACAGCTGTTTTCGCAGAAAAAAAAAGAACACCCGTGTCTGAGCGGATCTAATTTGAGAACATTAGCAGTCAGCCAGAGAGATGTGTATCTGGGCTTTTTAAAGGCATGTAGGATACCTCCGATCCTGGAACACTGGGGCTTAGTTGAAATCTGTAATGTGTATTTCTTTGTTGCACTAGTGGGATACATTTTTTATTTATTTATGAGCTACCACATGCATTTAAACACTGTTTCTGAAGCTGATGGGTTGGCTATACAACTTATTGTTAAATTCATTTTGGGATAAACAGAGATCTTTATGACAAAATGCAGAATCTGCATCATAAAAACAGCTTGAGAACACAAAATCCAGTAAATGTTTCCATTTTGCTTATTTCTGTTTTCCTGATCTCAGCCTTTTGTGTCTGTTTTCTACAGCAGCACTGTTAACATACAGTTTGTGCTGGGTATTCATTGGCTGGTTCAGGCCAGAGGAACTGTAAAAAAATTGCAAGACGTGATATGTTTTTCTGAAGTGTTGAATCTCCAGTGAAGTTAGAACCCATTAACACATGATTTTAACAGTTTTACTGTGGTTCAAGAAGACAGAGATTTGAACAAAGATCACTTCTGTTTACCCTTACAGCATGTGTTGAGGAGGACACTCAGCTACTACCACACCAAAGTTTAGACCAACTCATGTAAAATTGACAAAGTTATAGCCCCATTTATATAAGATCAGTTAACGAAGGTAAGCATTTTGAATAAGGCCTTTTACTCGTGATATGATAAAACAGAAGTGCAGGGATAGGATCCTGGTGGTCCAGTGTTGGCCTCTTACACATGATTTAATGTTTGGAGCAGACGTTAAGTCCATGATTTTTTTCAGTCAAATCCAGCTGTTAGCCTGCATCTTAGCTTGGGAATGGTGACCAAAAAATTTACTTGYTCCATGTGGGGATGATGGCTGTATCCTGAGTCACTGTTACGAGTATGTAGCACAAAGTGTTGTGGTCCTCCCGGTGGGGTTTGATGCTGTTTTCCCAATTTTTTAAAAAGTTAAAACACAGCTAAACCGACATAGCTCTATTGTAATCAATGGAGCGGCTACGAGAGTTTGTACAAACATCAGTGTTGAGCGGACATAGTCACATGACTCATGTTCTAAAAATAGCCCGAGGCCCCCTTTGGGTTAATAAAAAAGTCAGTCAGTAGATCTGTTGTAATTACTTTCAAAGAGAACTGATGACTCTTTCATGACAAATGGTTCACTAGATATTTTGTTGAAGGGGCAATATCATGTAAAATCAACTTTTTTTAAGTTTTCTATCATGTTATAATGTTATACTCTCATAAAAAACATGCCCAAAGCCTTGCTTTGACTCATTCATGCATGTCTGAGAAATCCTGCAGTGTTTTTAGGAAGCCATGCTGAGGAGCAAAACGACAGGTGGGGACCAGAAAYGCCTTGTCTTTAAACCGAGCTTCCTCATCACGGAGCATACCTCCCCACACCCCGCCCATGACTCCCGCAGGCTCTCGGCAGTAACAAAGCAAAGTGAAAGTGAAACTTACTGTCTGCTGCTCTCTCAGTGAAGCTCTTTTCAGATTCAAAATATCTTTGAGGACATGCATTTTCAGATGCCAAGTAAACTGCATCATAGCGCAAGCCCCCCGCGCATGAACACCCCACTGAACAGGACGGAACAGAAGCAGAATTATGTTCTTAAAGAGACAGAGGCCAATTTCAAGGCATTTAGAAGAGGAAGTAATGAGAAGATAAGTTTATTTTCTATTTAAACATAAAAACAGCATTTTAATAAACAACTAAAGGTGACATAGATACTTTATTATGGTATAGTATTTAAATATATGCCTGAGAAACACTTACTATTGCCCCTTTAACAAATAAGTGTGGCCAATAGTGGGCAGAATTTACATAAAACACATTTCTATAGCAAAAAAGCAGATTCAGTAGAATGCTGATGAAGATCAAAATTATAGCAGGCATAGCTGTAAAAAAACACTTTTTATTGCAGAAATTGTTTAATAATTCTTTTTTCACCTTTTTCTCAAATACCAATTAGTTTATTGTAGAATATTGCAGTGTAAGTATATTCTTTTTGAAAAAAACATTGAATTTCCAAGGAAATATTTAAGTATTTTAGATATTGTCCCTATTTTGTTCATTTTTAGATGCAGGTAAAATGTTTTCCTTTAAATCTGTCCTGTTATTTTAGTTTGAACCATCCCACTGAAGTGATAAAGCAGGAAGTTTACTGTGAAATTTACCTGTTGGTTTGTGATTTGACACCTCCAGGCTTGAGGCACTCTTTTAGGAGAAACTCCACATATTGCTCCTGTCATACCTGTCCRACATACAATGTGAGGAGACGCTCTGCTTTGTTTGTCAAAAAAAAAAAAAGTATGGCTCTCCAACTCCTGGTTTAACTCCCACACTGTCACTGTATGGCTCGCTCCTCCACAGCCGTGGGAGTATTAACGCGTGACATCTACAATGGCCTGAACACAACACGCCGAGATTGAGTTCCTCATGCCGCCTGTACTCGTCACTTCTTACCTTCACTCTGAGTTAAGCCAACACTACGGCTGGGAGAAGGATGTGACAAAAAAGGAAAAAAAAAAAAGAAAAACAGGGGGAAGGGATGTGGGAAATACGGCAGAGCCAAAGCCGATCTGCCACTCAGCGACAGGCGTTTTTTGACAATCATATGCTGTCATCACTTTCTGATCAGATCTGTCAGCAGGAAACGTGGCAACACGACAGCCCTGCAGAAGGAACATTTGCAAGCCGAGCTCTCCCTTCCCATCCCTCCTTACTTGCACACATATTCAGAGTTGTGTTATTTATGTACACACGTATCACAAAGAGACATGCAAACACATCAGAWATGTCAGAAAGTGCTACGTACCCACCCTCAGAATAAAACAGACTTGGTTGCATAGTACTGAGTCAATTAGCTGCACTCTGCCGGTGCTGCTGGGAACGTCCAAAAAAAAGGAGCTTGCAGTGAATTCTTCGACTGACAGCTGAGGGAGTTTTAGTCCTACTTAAATAATTTCAATATCGAGAGGTCCTGGGCAACAATCAACTCGAGGAGTAACTTTCTTGTATGGACAAACAAATTGAGAGTACAGTATATCGTGTTTAGGCCTGATCAAAAGCTCCGTGTTTGCATCTAAAACCCAAATCCGAAACTCCAAAACCAGCAGCAGCGTTTTTTGGAAGCTGGAAACACTGAGAGTTCTGTTCAATAGAGCCAATTATTATTCTCTGTCCAAACAGAGAAAAACAAGAAACAGAGAGATGAAATAACATCTGTCATGTCATCTGAGCCTAACTGCCAGTCAGAGGAGCCAAGCTGCCATCTGCGGGAGTGATGGAAACAGAAAAAGATCTCAAAAGCATTTTTTCTTTGAATTATTTAAAGACACAAAGTGGTGGGAGGACAGTGTCTTACTCGCTTTGGCGTTTTTATATGAAAAAAATAAAAAATCAGCCGTATTCTAACCGTTTTATTCTTGTAAATATATTTTTGTTGGATTGTGCAAAGTAGCACTGCTGTAAACTAAACTTCTCTCTTAAAAATGATAAATAATTATTTTTTTATTCGTTTGGGAGGTTTAAAAAAAGGTCATTGAAACTGTTTTTTTTAAATAAACATGATTTGTCATCTTTTGACAAGTTTTTAGATTAAACTATCTTTTTACAATCATGAAATTTAAATTTAGATTTAAATAAAGATGATTTTGAGCTTATTCTGTTTGAGGTAATTTACCAAACCAGGCTTTGACCTTTTTTTTTGTGTTAACGTTGCCAATTCTCATAATCGGCACAATCAGAGTGTATAGAAAGAGTCTATTCCCACAGCACGACGCTTTGTTCGAACCAAAAGATGCCACTCAGAAAGAATCTGTTCATTAACTGTACATCTGTCACTGCTGATGAGAAGAATCACACCAAACACTGAGACATCAGACAGCTGGACTGGCAGCTGTCAGTTTCACCCGTCTGATGTTCTGATTCTCATTCGGATCGGAACCAAAGGATTCTGATCAYGCTTCAAAATCCCTTCATGTCTGTTCTCAGTGAATTAACAGGATAAAACTAGAAGGTGAAAACTTGATGGAAATTGTGTCTTAAACTTTAACTTTGAGAATTGACAGGATTGCTCACTTTAAAACGGACTTTTCTACTGATATAAGAATTACATTTTTACGTGCTTAAATAGAAGACAAGACTCGTGTTTCTTGAAGACATTTTTCCTTTCACTTATGTTTTTTCGTGTTCAAATTGCATTTTTCTTAATGATGCTTGATACCACCAATATCCTTTTTGTTTCTGATACCAAGTAAAACTATTCTGCTATTAGCAATATTGATACTTTGTGCAAATACACCTAATGAGTCTGGTAAATCTGGTGTATTTCAATTCAAAATGTCATGAGAATACAAGACAGTAGAGTAATTTATTCATTCATTTTAAATACACAAATAGTGATGCTGTGTCCTCATTTACAAAATAAACAACAGAAAAACCAGAGGACATGGTCAAAAAATATGTGACAATGGTGTTTTAAACTATAAAAAGTGCAGTAAAAYAATAAAACCATTGTTTAATTATCAATAACCACCATAAAAATGAAAACTTAAAAACAACCCAGACTGCACACAGGCAAGAAAAAAGTAGTTCCCTCCAACTGCGTATGATTTAGCCAAGATTTGACGAGTTAAGCTACTTTCCACTATGTTTCCTGTTAATGGTTTGCATTTCCTGAAATGACTGAAGCATTAAAGTATCAATATTTTTATTTAAGAATCTGTTTTAGAGCATAAAGATCTGGCGTCTGTGGTACTGAAACTTTGGTATGATGCACACATCACATTTTTTTTCTAATATAGAGTCGCTGTGGCTTCAAACAATTGTTCAATTCTCTCAAAGTGGGGTTCTGGAAAAGTTATGAACAATTAATATCTAACCTGTTGTAGGTATCTCGTTGAACTAGCTTAGTTTGAAAAAATGAAGTTAATGTAATGAATGTTGAAAATGATCAGGTCACAAATTCATTTAAATGTTTTGTTTTCTTTATTCCTAATAAAGTATCACTTTTTTGTCATGCTTTGTCGCTGTTTTCTAGTTTGTTTTCCCTCCGAGCTGCCAGAACGTCAGAATGAAAACAGTAGCGGATGGTCAAGCGGWGTGTCAGGCAAAGAAACACAAACAGGTCACCCCCTTTGTTTTTGACTCCAACTGAGACGGCCGCCGAGAGAAAAATGAGCATATTAAGAAACTAAAGAAAACAAACAACAGAACAAGCCGCTGTGATCTAAATCAGAGACTCCCGACACATTCCAAATCCTGCAGCTTTGGTCTTTTTGTTTGTTTGTGTGCCTTTTTACTAACAGCAAAAACAAACATGCGAGCGCAGCACCCACAACCTCTCAGGGTGACTGTTAGCCKTCGTTTCATTTGCTTTTCCAGCTCTCTTCCTCCCACTCAGACATCACTCTGACACCCATCAGCCTCGCGCTGTTTGATGAGCCCGTGTTAAGCGCTCAGCTGCTGAGGACATCGTTTGTGGCATCTCGCTGTGTCAAGGTGTCGGCAGATATTAAGTGTTTGTTTCGCGCAGACTAATTAAAAGGATGCGTTTCAAAAGCACTAAATGAATATGCAAATGTTCCGTGTCTGCGTCTCGTTGTCTGAAGTGGTGATAACAATGTGGCTCTAAGCTCTTCTCTTAACTGTWATTTTCTTGATCCACCGTGACAAACAAACAGAAACGATAATCCTATTACCTTTTTTTTTTTAATGGCACAGTTTTGTTTTCTCAAGGCAGTTGATGAGCGAAAGGCTTTTTTATGTGTTCTGTTTTCTTCCACCATCGCTGACAGAACTTGAAATCAATTTTCAGTCGTTTCTGTTTAGGTCTACACTTTTTCCAAAATGAATTCCCACTTTATTTTCCTCTTTTCATTGTGTTGTGATGCGTACGTTCTTGTACCGGACAATCAAGMAGAGCACAGTTTTCTCCTCCAGGGCAGAATTTACATTAAGTAGCTTAGCATCACAGTAGGTTATTATTATTTGTTGCCATTTCTTATTATGAAGGGAAAGATATGTTCATTTGTTTTGAAAGGTTTTTTTCAAGCCTTGACATTTGAAATCTTTTGTTGTCTCTCAGAGTAAAGCGCATAAATAAAGAATAGTTTCTGAGGTTTTATTCACACACCGAGTTCTGTTTTACTAACATGAAACATAGCGGATGGGTACTTGTGGGAGACAAGAAAGTCAAAACAAAAATAATTCATGGCATGTTGTGCAGTATGAAAATGGCAGCTACAAAATGTTTAAGCTTTTCAAATATGTATTGACTTTAAATGTCTGAAAATTCAGCATATTTAACAATGTCATCAAATTTAAGTTAGAACATTAGCAGAAAAACGTAATCTCTGCTGGGCAGAAACCTTGTCTCTCAATAACTTCYTCTTCTGCTTTTCAGGGGGAAAATTAAAGATTAAACATATTTCTACACAAAGAAATTAACTATGTGGTTGCAAGCCATTTTGACACTTTTCCATACGAGTCAAGTTGTACGGATTGTCTGTAAATTATACGGGTTTCTCCCCATTTTGCCWAGAGGAAACTTTTTCAAAAACTCCTCTGTAAATTTATTCCACGTTTTAGAGCCTGTATAGCCTGGCCCTTACCTTCAGCTCCGCTCATTGTAGTTTCCCTTCACTGCTCCGTCTGGGACTTCTCCCATTGAGATGGATTTCGCTGGCAGATTTTTAGCCGGGCCAATCAGAGAAGAGAACGTCAATTTTCTGCGCAGTGTCTGCTTGTAGTTTATTTTACCTGGGCCAATCAACAAACAGAAGGCGGCGTTTTGAATGATGTCAATGTTCTGAGCAGTGTCTGCTAGTTAGTTTAGCATACGGCAGTGGAGGAAGTGAATGAAGCCAGTCYGTATTGAAAAGGCTTCCAAATTAAATTAAATTTGTCTGACAAAGCAGCAGCTCTCATTTACGGTCGTTTTGTTCGGCTCGGTATATTTCTCCTCTCAKTAGGGTTGTTTACAGCACACGTGATTTCCAGTTAGCTTCTTAGCTTAGCCTCCTTCCCACCGACAACACACACAAGCATCAGCAGAGGCCACGCCTCCTGCAAGAAATGATTCTCTATGCAGCAAGTCCAGACCCTTGTATGAAGCAAAGTGAAGGACAGGGTCTGGTTTAAACTAGGCTAGAGCCTGTAGGATATAAAACAAAATAAATAAATAAAATAACCATCTCCCAACTTGCTCAGTCGACTTGGGGATTGGTGGACAGTTGGACAGAGAAATCTTGGCATGCTAATACCTGGTATTAGGAAATCTAAATTTAGCACAAATAGTAATGAAATTTGTGTTTGGTAAATTATATTTTAATTGTAACAATGCTTCTTGGCAATAAATCATATGTTTTTGATCCCCCCTCCCCCCCTTAGCTGGTTGCAGTTTCGCAGAGTAGTTTTTTTGAGCGTATGCTCGTGTGTTTTTCTGTATAAAACACAGGATCAAAGCTCTTTTTAACTCACCCTTCCTATGTGTGCGTATTTTAAATTGCAAAGGTAGCGCACTACGCTGCGAAAGACCCTGGACATTTGTTCCCCCATGTTTGTCGTGTATGTGTGTTTCTTCGGACGGATGTCCTAAACTGCAAATTTCGTTCTACATGGCATATTGATGTTGTGTGTGAATGACAATAAACAATTCTGATTCTGAAGTATGTTAATTCTTCTTTTAAATGGTGCCACATTTGTAAGGAACATGCATTTGTGGGATGAGCAATGGAGCTGCGTATGTGGTTTGTGCACAAGAAAAAAAAAGCCAAATCTTCTCTAAACATCTTGTTTTGCTGTTTTTATTGACTCTTGTTTTGAGCTTCTGGTACCTCCAGGTGCTGCCAATCAGGTAACCGTTAAAAGATTTATTGCCGAGAAGCATTGTTACAACAAGGAAATAATCGACCAAACACAAATTTCATTACTTTTTGTGCTAAGTATATATATATATATACAGTATATATAAATTGTGCTAGCACAGGTTACTGTATATTGTAGTCGCCTGTGCAAGCACAGGCGACTACAATATAACCTAACAATTTCAGAATGATTCTTAAAAAGAATCTAAAAAGAAAGAAAGAAAGTCAACACTGATTTAGATTTATCCTATTGAAAAAGCAAACATATGTGTGTGTGTGTGTGTGTGTGTGTGTGTGTGTATGTATGAAGAAATGTGTTTTTCAAGCTCTTGTGTATCCTGTTTTGTGTGTTTTTACATAAGATTTGATTGCTCAATTCCAAGGTGAACAACATGCCCATCAGTGAAACATTTGTTGGTAAAACCCAAAACTGTAGTGCGATCAGACTGACGTGCACATGTGCTGTTCTTGTTTAAACTGTGGATCCATYGTGCAAACAGGGAAAACTATGAGCTGACTTTATGAGCAAATTATCTTCTGAGCCCGCTTGGAAGCTTGTGCTTTGCCACCGTTTTATCAGCCGCTGAACTTTGCTAAGGTCAGCATATGACTGAAACTTCTGAACTTGGAGTGGATACATTATCCTGTCAAACTGCACTTTAAAAGGCTAAGATGCTCAATAATTGCCAGGTATTTGAAAGGACTTTTTAACCAGTGAAAGGAGTTAAACCTCGTGATTTTGACAGTCCTTTTTCAACCTGGAACGTTCCTACAAATGACCACTAGTGTTTTGGATTCAGCGGCGGTCACAGATGCTCAGACATCTGACAGCATGTCGAGAGATCAGCCACCATGTCTCTGCTGACAGCTACCACCATTAAGGATGYCAACAGTGTGTGACGTCTGTCTGCTTTAAAGAGAGTGCTTTTTTTCTTTCAAAACTCACAAGTTGAACAATTTTAGAGTAAGAAACTTGTTGCTAATTTATGCTTTATTTTACCGGCTTTAACGTAAAAAAATCATGGTCAATAAAGGATTACTTTTATTCTGCTGTTAAAAGATGCTGTGAGAAAATGAAGGAGAAACACCCACATGACAGCTTCTTCAGGTATTAGTAACTTTTTGGATTTTTTTTTATACGTTAAGCCATAAAAGAGCTAAAAACTTCAGTATGTACAGGAAGTTGTGACATGAAAAATATGACACCCTTAAGAAACCCTTTTGGCATGGCTGCCAATTTCCCAACCTATGGCAGATTCATTTCCTATTTAATACCTGAACTAAATGCTTTATTTCCCTTGAACTCTGAAGGCTTAGAAATGTTTAAGCATTATTATATTATTTCCTATACTGTGTGACCTGTAATCACTGAATAGCAGCAGCATGAAAAAATAAGCTCAAATGCAGTTGACAGCTGAGTTCTTTTGTTCACAACGTACGAGTTTATTCAAGAAAAAATATACTTCTACGGTAGAAAGAAAGAAAAGTCAACATGTAATTATTGTTGGAAGTGTTTGTTTGAATCTTAGTTGACAGAGGTATTTAAGAGTCTGAGACAAATCCTCATGCAGTCTCCCTTGAACCCGACAGAAGACACCGAGACCCCTTTAATCTTGGCGGTAATGCACTGACAAGCTCCTCTGACGCACCTTTCATTTGAAATGTTTTAATGTCTCTTCACGTTCTGCTCCCGTCGTCCTTTTTCTCCTTCGCTTCTTGACTCTCTTCACCCCTCTCTCTTATGAGGTAGGCGTTGTCAAGTGTATTTAAAAAAAGGACGAGTTTGAGTTAACTTCTGGAGAACATCAGTCCAACTTTAATCAAAAAATGTTTTTTTACAGCTTTGTGAAGAAGTTAATTTATTAAACGGGTGGCATTTGCAGGGAAAATATACACCTTGCATTCCCAGGGGGACGGCAGATTTAGTGGTGCTCAAAGAAAACACAGCTCAGGCAGTGGTTGTGGATGGTTACACCCCCCCCCCCCCCACATTAAAATCCCTCTTAACATCAACAGTACATCCAGACTAAAATAGATGCAAGAAATGTCCAACTTGTTTTGTTTGTCCTTGGGGGAACACCCCACACGTTGTAATATCGGGCCAAGACAGCATGTGGGATATCCCTGATTTGAGATCCGAGCGGTCTTGATGTCCTTCCGAGCCGACTAGATCACTCAACACACCACACATGGCAGGAATATCTCTTAAGTTATCATTAGAGCCATCACGATTATCAGAGTCCTTAAAGGGATCCCYGATTAGTTGTAACATTAGACTTTATTTAATAAACATTTATTTTAACTGTAAAATAAAGACTGTGAAAATACTGTAGGCTGTTTTGTTTTGTAAATTTGTAAAAATATATTTTAACACAGACAGAGCCATTTTATTTACATGCAAAGCATTCTGGGTAAATAATGACGTGGGTAGGTCATCGGTGCGAGGCTGCTAGCGAGCTATATCCACCCTGAAGGTTAATCTTGGACAATATCTGATGATCGACTCTTTTAAATGAAACCAGAGAGCGTTGACAGAGAGGAGAAGGTAGAAATGACTCAGCCTGTAACTGAAAATATGGATGGAGGACAACAGAGCTGCTTCATGGAAGAAGAACCTCAGCTTAGCCTTTTAGCATTTGTGCTAACACAGACGCTATGTTGCATTATATGTATTAGCTCCATGCTAGTGCGACAAACAAGCTAAACGGTTGTCCTCCATCCATATTTTCTGTTACAGGCTGCCATTTCTACCTTCTCCTCTCTGTCAACTCTCTCTGATTTCATTTAAAAGAGCCAATCGTCAGATATTGTCCAAGATTAACCTTTAGGATGGCTATAKCTTGCTAGCAGCCTTGCTCCGATGCCTACCCACGTCATCATTTACCCAGAATGCTTTGCATGTAAATAAAATGGCTCCATCCGTGTTCGATGTTTTTAAATTTTTAGTTTAAAAATTATAAAAACTAAACATCCCACAGTATTTTTACAGTCTTTATTTTACACTTAAATATATGTTTATTAAATAAAGTCTAATGTTACAACTAATYGGGGATCCCTTTAAGATTGTTGATGGGGCAAAATGGTGCCAAAAATCGGCACAATTATCTTGCCGTGTGAACATTAGCTGTAAAAATTATGGATAAGAATGGTTTCTCATGCACAGAAAGTTGCCTTGATTTTGTTTTGCTTCTGTCAAAGAGCCCTTCTATTTTGCCATTTTATCTCATTTTCAGCATTAGGAAAGAATAAAAGTAGATCCCCGCACCCCCTGATTCTACATAATGACAGTAGACTTTTTCAGCCGTGATGCTTAATCTCATGCACTTTGTTAATTGAACCTTCTTATCTGTCTGATGTTTCAGACTTGGCTAAGAGGATTGAAATGCATCACACTCTGTACTTTTGAGRCTGATTTGTCTCAATCCAGACAGGAGAAAGACTTTGAGGCTTTTTTGGTAGGTATGAGACATGATGGCATTGAAACTGCTCAGCTGCCTGCTGTGTCCACTGCAGGGGTCCTCCACGCACCATATGGAGAGGGCTTTAGATGTTTTATAGAGTTATTTGAATTCTGTTTCATTCCAAAAACACATCACGGCTCTTGTTTTTATGTTTGTTTGTTGAGARGATGCATACCTGTAAGTAGAACCTATTCAAAACCCAGTTTACCAGATAGCTGCAGTTAGTTTTTCTGGGTTTGTGCAAGTAAATGAACAGCAGAAACAACAGTGTATAGCAGAGTGCTGTTTGTGGTGTTCACCGGGGTGCCAACCACATTTTTTTTCTCCAACCAGTTGTCTTCCTGCATGCACAACTAGTTGAAAGTCAAAAATCAAAGCTCCAGCGAGTGACCTGTGATCATTGTTGCCATAAGATAGTTTTAGGGTCAAACCTCCTCTTTTTTCTGTACGCATCTTCCTCGATCCCAACACACATCTCATTCTACAAACCAAACCATATTCAGGAAATACACACAAATGCACACACGTGACATTAACGTTATTCACTTCAAAGTCTTTCCCATTTTTTATACTATTTTATGACATTCACACTTTCTCCAGGGTCAAACAACATCTCACTGCCTCTGTATCAATTATTAAATATTTTAAAAAGCATCCCACCTCCACCTCTGTCACCCCCCACCCCCGGAGACCGATGCCGTTATCATTTTTTGTCAGAGTCATTTTCCATCTGCATTCGTCATCCCCCCCCGCACACATTTACGAGTTATCAATCGCCGTGTCAGGATGCAAAATAACTGATGTTCTTTGGGGCGGGATTGGATGGGACTATCTTTGGCTTTCAATCAATGCATATTCTCTGCCTTCCTCACTCCTGTTACGCCACTCTCTCATAAATCTCAAAGCATTGTGGGGCCGTAATGTATTTGTGGGGGGGGGGGTGGTGCGGCGGCTCGGCTGTGGGGTCTGGATGACAGAAGCAGTAGTTATATTATCAAACATTACACCTTAGGGCGAACACGGTATCAAGGGCTTTCAGACTGTGTGTGCTTGGCGCAATGGCAATGGAGGAGGCCCGACTACAGCACACAGGACGGGAAGGGATTACTTTCTGTCGTCCATAAATCAACTCTCCGGCTAAACTAATCTTTCTGGCTGGATGGCAGAGTAAATACACAGGGAACAGGGATGTAATATGTGCTTGATGCATCTGGTTATGGCTGCCTCGCTGCTTGCAGGAAGGGTGAGGCACTCTGCCAACAGTTATAAGTTTGTTAATGTACACTTTCCTGCTTGCTATATCCTTCTCTATCTTGTTGCACATAAATGTGACAGCACTCCCAAATGGATGGACAGAGGTGAGTGCTAGCTTCTGTTCCAGTATTTTGGAACAATCATTTTAAAACGGGTAATTAAGCAGCTGGTTATGAAGAGTTGTGAGGTCAACATAAAAGAACTTTTATTTTCCTTAAATGCATGGAGTGAAGAATGTAAGAATGATGCACCTCCCTGGGAAAATATATTAACTTCATTTCTTTGTTTGACATTTAAAAGAGATTCTTTTTAATCTTTCTTTTTCACATTTAAATCATTCAGTTGGGTTTATAAAGTGGAACTGCAATGCTTTGGTCTGAATTATTCTTTATTGTAACTCCACAAGCCCCCTTTTCACCTCTTTTCTGAGGTGTTTTTCAAAGCAGCTCATTTTGAGGCTGTCTCTTTAAATCCAAACAAGGAGCTTCAGCTTCCAGCTCACAGAGTGGTCCATTGCAGTTTGATAGCAGAGATGTGATGATATAACGGCACAGAAGCTTTTTTATATACAAATTAATTAAAATACATAAACATTGGATGGTTTTTTTTATCCGCCTTACATGTTGGAGCCCGAGTCTGACCTGAAATCAACATTTCTGAAAATTAGAAACTCCACATACACTCAAAAAACAGATGTGGATTTACTAAACCCAGTTTTGTCAAGTGGGTTTCATGTTTTCTTTAAAAGTAAAGCTGAAAGTAGCTTTACATTTACTCAACTTTGGAACCATTACATTACATGGGTTTAGTAAATTCAAATCGTGTTTTTTTGAGTGTACACAACAAAATGCATTTTAAAAACTGGATTCTGCATAATTTTTCCTCTTTAAGACACTAAAACAGGCAAAAATTTTAAAGATTTTACTTTATTTTCACTTGCCCCCATTCATGCCTAATTTCAGGCTTTCCCCATAATTACATGTATTTGCAATCTCAAATCAGAAGATTACAATTTTATAAGACAATAAAAAGGAAAGAATTTCTATGTTCATGTTTGTATTTCAAACTGTTGACATCAACAGGTGATTGTAATCAAAATGTACTAAAGTCTTACTATAAAAGTAAAGCGTCTTAAAAGAACCACAAAGGGCAACAAAAGTGTGAGAAAATGATTTGAATGTTTATTACCGGCATTCCTTAAAGACGGATTGGAAAGAGGTTTCTTATTTCTTCTCCTACAGGGCATGATATCGTGATATGATGTCATACAGCTGTAAAAGGTCCAAAATAAGGACATTACAGAATACAGTGCAGCACATGGGGCTCTTTAATATTTGAGAGGTAGGATAATGAGAAGCAAAGCCAAGTCCTCAAAGAAGCAATTTAAGTTCGAATCAGACCTGAGGGAAACAAAGAAAACCCTGGTGACATRTAGCCTGCTCTGAGTAAATCACCTTTTACATTGTGTCTGGGCTCACCTGATAAGTTGTTAGGCTTTTACATTTCCTTGTGAATAGGGTTTTGTCACTCTAGTTGAGGATACCACAAGGGACTCGGGACCTTTATTGACTATTCAGACTAGCAGCGCAGACAATCATGGATCCCTGTGGAAAACAATAATTGACCTAGAAGATGCACATCTGCCTTTAAAACTCCAGCGAGGCACATTTCTGTTAAAAATGGTCCTGCCGAGCCGTGCTTCACCGTTTATGGTGCGCTTTCGCTCTAGATGCTTACTGAACAAATTACCAGGTACCTTCTGTTTCTTACTGCAACATGCTGAACAAACTGTTTTGATCGTCAGTGAATGTTTTGTGATTTTAAACAAAAATTATTCTTATTTTTTTATTTACACGTGGATAAGCTTCACAAAAAAGATATCCGTAATAATCCAGGTGGACTTTTCACAAATCGTCATCACATTAGGACGGCTGTGGCAGAGTGGTTAGGGGAGTCGTCCTGGAACCAGTAAGTCACCGGTTCAATCAACTATCTCAATTGTGTCCTTGGGCAAGACACTTCACCACCAATGCCTCTGATGTGTGTCCCATCAGTGTATGAATGTGATTGGCACTGATTAGTCTCCATAGATTATTTGTAGAGACATAATAGAGTACTGTGTGAATGGGGAAATGAGGACACAGATTGTAGTGTGAAGCGCTTTGAGTATCCTGGTTGGATAGAAAGGTGCTCTATAAGTACAATTCATTTACATTAGATACACTGCTTAATTCAGCTCTTTGACTGCATACCTTGGTGGCTCAGAGATGCAACAACAGTAAGTTAACTTCAAATTTTCCCCGTCCTTACAACAACCTTGCTGGCTGTGTCCAAATTCAGAGGCTGTGTCCTCCAAAGGCCGAATTTGTCTGCCACTTACGTCACAGCGCTGCCCAAATTCAAAGACTCCTCTGATGCGGCTGAGAAATGCGTCCTTCTATTTTCCCCGATTTGAGGGATGGGCGCGATGGATCCTTCTCGGTCCACCATATCCCAAAATGTATAGCAGACCAACCTAAGATTTTTTTTGGCCAGTAATGTGAGAAAAGGGAGTAAAGTTTTGAATAAAAATCTGGTGGTATAAAAATTAAGTTTAAAGCGGTTGTGTTGGTAATGCTTTTGTCATTTGTGCAGACATGTTTTTTTAATATTATTCTTGTCAGAAATCAAATGAGCTGATATAGCAAAATAAATTAACACAATGTACAACGGGTCCGTTAGTTCTTCAAATACCGACTTTAAGCTCAGTTTGTTGTTTTGTGATATTAATAATACTAATATATTTTTGCTAAGTTTGGTCTAATGTTGAAACCTGTGCCATGTAGGCCGGGTCCTTTGAAGRACCCAGTCCTTGAATTTGGACACAGCTGCCGAGACAGGAAAAAGGCTTTACAGGTCTGGCTTGCWAACGTGTTTTGTGGTTTACATTGTTTGGGTGCCTTTTTTTGAAWACTTCTATAGAATGCTGGAAAGTGCTCAAATATTGTGTTGCTGGACCTCAACACTTGTGAYGCACTTCTGGGTGTGAAGAAAAGAAAACACCTGCCCAGTTTGAGCCTGCTGGACTTTTGTCCTTACAGTTTTTCCATAACACACTCAAGGTTAGAGATGTTTATAGCTGCACTTGGTATCAGGACACTCTCGCATCACCAAACCTCTATAGTACTGTCTATAGCAGGTTTCTGCAGAGAAAAAGAAGAAAATACTACAAAGCAAAATTGTAAAAAATTACAACACAGGAGAAGAAAATGGCAATTTGATCCCACTCAATTTTAGAAGATGCTGCTCATGTATCACATCCAGTGAGACCTCGAAAGGATTTATTGACCTTCTTTGTGAATGCGAACAGGCGTTCACCTCGTTTACATTCCAGAGAACAGAGCTGTTTGCTTGTATGTTTTCTCCAGTATGTTTGGACATCATCGCCTGGATCCAACTGGCCAGTTGCGATATTTCATAAAACATAAACAGGCAAAATGGATTCCTCTGGTCCACTCCCCACCAAAGTCAGAAGATTAATGAGTCACTCTTTAGGTTATAATTCAAAGTTCATCCTCATATACATCATATTTTGAAGCACATAGATTATAAGAGAGAGAACATTTATCATATGACAGGGCATACACGAGCTCTCCTGCATGCATAACACGCACACAACACTCTTGTCTCTTTCTGCACACACACACACACACACACGCACAAATCCCTGCACACACAATTTGTTTTAAAGGCAGACCCCACAAGAGTGGACCTCCTCCTTCACATCTAGTTATTCTAATTTTAATCACTMGCATCTGAAGCATTACAGTGCTGTTTACACCAAAAAGACGAGCGATAATAGGTTAAAAAGCGGGTTATTTCTATCCTCTGCTGCCCTCAGAGAGGAAACAGATGATAATCATCAATCACAATATTCAACTGTGAAATCCAAACACAGGAGTTTATCCAACTCAYCGCAACATTTGACCCCAGAGGTTGGGATTTTAAGTTACAGAAAGAAGATAATCACACGTGCTTTAGATGGCAACCCTTTGCTCCGTGTATTCACACGTATGATGAGAAAAATGTAGAGAATTGTCCTGTAGATACCAGGTTGTATTATGTATTTCATCCTAAAAGGCTGCATATTCTACTGAGCTCATCTGGTGATGTTGGATAAAAACATAAATATGCGTGGCCACAATATAATTATTGTAATCACTTTCATGCAGAGACTGCTGATTGTTTACACACATAATACAAGTCTTAATTAATTTCATATAAATTAATGACATATTCCTGCCACTTACAATTAGTCATGGAGTAACTCTTAGCATTATCTGAAGACATGAGTGATGACTGGAGTTGCTTTTGTCCCAATAAAAGTAGAGCTGGGTGATATGGCTGAAAAATATACCATAGTATAAATGTTTCATATCCATATTTTCACATCATAAATTATTGACTTGTTTGGTTTTATTTACCTATTTGATTTACCTGTTTGAAATAAGGACCAGGAGAAAAAAACTGGGGAATTTTCCTATTTTATCCACAATTTCCTCTTGAGCTGTTTCACTAGTTTTCTCCTTTCACTGCATGTCATTCCTTTTTTTATTTTTAAGCGACTATGAGGCACGTGGCGAAACATGAAACGGTACAAGTTACTCAGCAGGTTGGTGCTAGCTTACCAAAGTGTGAGTGAATTAGTTGTTGCCACCAACCTTGCTTAGCTGGGCCATGAGAGGTCGAGGGGCTGAAGCCTTAYCTCTGACTACATCCCCCCAGAATTCTGAATTTATTCTGGATTAGAGTTCAGAAATTATCAAAGTTCTATTGGACAATTTTGCATTTATATTGATCACATGTCCATAACAATATTGACAAGCCAAAATGCTTCTTTCTTTAGCTTAACACCCAAAACAGGCTCCTCTCACCCAGTGCTGTGGAATGAGTTGGAGTTACGTCACGTTTAGGAACACAGTAAAAAAAAAAAAAATCCCACCATAAGCTTCATACAAGGCATTCATTGCCATCTGGTAAATACTAATACTATGAAAAATGAACTGTTTATATGAACCATGAAGGTACAGTATACACTTTGGATTAAAAATGCACCAATGTACACAAGTTTTTATCTCATGGTCAAGCATTATTATTTTTACTTTTCACTGGCCAGTCTCCATGATATTCAACTCTTAAAGATGCATCACAGAGAAATCCACTTACAACATAAGCTCAGTAATTGTATTTAACACCATTTGTGTGATTCTGACATATTGTCATCGCATTTGGGATAAATCGGCTCTGAGATGTTGCAGTACTGAGCGAAAAGTTACCATCACATCCATGAAAATTGCTTTGGAGGAAAACTCAAACRTCTTCCAGACAAATTTGGACAGTGACAGTTACATTTATGAACTGTGCAAACATCCATGAAAATTGACCAAAAAAAATGAACTGGCAGCTTMTTCATTCCACCATAAAAAGCCTGTACATTGGATTAACGGCTGGTCACAAATGAAACACAGACTTCATCAACTTTTTAGCAATTTCTCCTGACAAGTGATAACCTCTCAAACATCCTGGCAAACATTAGCCCTGCCTCTTCAAATGATAGACTGTATTATGTTCTAATCTCTCCTCAAATACTTGATAGGAAAGGCTAATTTGAGCTGCGATGGAGTTGAGAATACAGCTGAAGCTCAAGAATAGATGCAGATATGGAATCATAATCACAAAGAGGCCTGACTGYACACATTTAGAAACAAATTGGTCTCTTCACGAGTCCAATCCAACTTTCAGAGCATCGAYGCCAACAGATTGAATTCCCTCTAAATTGGCATGGCAATGTCACAGATGCCACTTCAAATGAGGWTTGAACATATATTCATTCTGTAGCTCATTGGCTTATGTTAATCCTCCTTATTTGCCACTTGTCAGCGGCAAGTGTCGTTTAGCGTTTCCATCATTGCACAGCCTTTCACTGATGCGCACAAGAAAGTCAGTCTTTCAATCAAGGAAATAGGTCTCGGATCAGCATAAATTTATGAGCACTGATTGGATAATAAATTATGCCAGAAATGTTTCCAAATTGGCAAAGCTCAAAGGTCTTGTAGAATGATTTATAGCCATGAGGTTGAGAATATGTGGATGCAATGGATGGTTGGTTGGTGAGATCTGGTCAGCTAATGAAGATTATCTCCTGGTGCTTCATAGATATCTTTATATTCTGTTTGGGTCATTATTTTTTCAACTGTCAGGTTGTAAGCAGAATGACCCAAAGTGCAGGCAAAATCCAAAATGCAAAAAGGTTTATTTTAACTAAAGAAGGCTGGCAAAGCAGCTACAAAATAACTATCTTCACAAGGAGAACTCACAAGGGACAAGGAGAACAACCACACTGACAGCACAACAGTACAATGAAYGGACACAGACTGAGGACAAGACACCAAATATAAAGGCAAACGAATTAAGAGACAATCGGAAACACCTGGGGAGACACAAGAGGGATTAGGTGTGCGTGGGCGAGGCTGTAGGGCAGAGCAACACGGGAACGTTGAAAACACTAGAAAGTTAAAGAAAATAAACACAGACCATGACATCAACCTGTTCAGTTCAGTTTTCTCTATTTCCTTTTATATTTTCTGAATTAATATTCAAGACAGAAATGTCAAATAAGGTCTGGACTTACCAAGTATTATTTGGTCGTCTTTTCCTCTGGCTCTGGGTCAGACTCCAACACATGAGGCTGCATGGACAAATCTTTCATTGTTTACATCTTTTAAGTTTGTTAAGAAAACGTTTCTGCTCAGCTATAGTTGTAAACCCTTCTATCAAACTAAAGAAGGATATAAAAGCATAAAAATATATCCTAACAGTCAATCCATCCATTTCTTCTTTTCAGGGTCACAGGTGACCACAGTGCGAGGGGCGGGGTACACCCTGGACAGGTTGCAAGTCCATCACAGGGCTACACATAGAGACAAACGAGATAGACAACCATTCACTCTCTCACTCACACCTAGGGACAATTTAGAGTTATCAATTAACCTAACAGTCATGTTTTTGGTCTGTGGGAGGAAGCCGGAGTACCCGGAGAGAACCCACGCATGCATGGAGAGAACCCACGCATGCACGGAGAGAACATGCAAACTCCACCCAGAAAGGTCCCCAGGCCGGGATTTGAGCATCAGCTCTACAACTGAGCCACCCAACAGTCCAACAGTCAAATATTATTCAAATTGTTTAATGAGATTATCTAACAAGCTGTGGAGGCTTAYTTTTGTTTATTAAAATGAACAAAAAGAAAAAAAAGAAGACATTTGATTGGATGAGCGTTATTTTAAAGTGGGTGGGCCTAAGCTTTAGTTCAGAATTTTAATATGAACATGAAGAAATTCTGTTGTAATTTGTCTGAGCTGAACTTTGAACTGAGAGTAGTGAACTTCACAAAGCTGTTCATTGAGCATTTTTGTTTTTCAGGTTTCTATATATCTGACGTTGTTCTGTTGGTATCTACCCATCTTTGTAGTCTCCAAGCTACAAAATAATGTTAAATTGATTTAGAAAAGAACAGAACTCTTGTCGCTGACAGAAGAGCTAAGACCAAGCAGCAGTTTTTCTTCATGTTGTCTGTTTTAGGTGTTTCCTGACTTTAAATCCAGTCCACCTGGTTGAGTGTCAAAATCATCTCTTTTTTAAAAAGTTATTAAGGAAACAAGCTGCCTTTGGCTATCATTCTCTTAGTAGACTGTGGTTAAAATGATCACAAGTTTTCATGAGGATTTTAACCTCCAGGGAAAAGCTAAATATAAGTTGCTGCATCGTTTGAAAAGGTTAAGCAGCCTGAGTGAGATGTTGGAAGAGGAGAGGACATGATCAGAGAGGCAGGACTAAGAAGGACCCCCCCCAAGCTCCCCACCCCACCCCACACAATGCCTGTGTCATCAGCACCTCGGTGTGGCGTCGCCCATTCCCCGGCGTGACACTGCCGCTGTTTTCGAGTGTCACTTGTGGTTCCAGGCATGAGCTTATTAGTTCAATCAGACTCTGTGTGGATGCTTAGTGAGTGCCAACTTAAAATCAAATCTGAGCGTGTTGCGTTTGAATTGCCAAATCTCTGTGTGAGGCTGTTAAGTGTAAAATTTGATTTCTTCAAGTGAAGAGGGAGCTGTGTGTGCATGGTGTGGAAGAAGCTGCTGCTTCCTGGGCTTCTCCRCTGCTTTCCCCTCACTTCTCACTGTGAATATGTTCAGACACACAATGTTTTTGTGTCAACACAGAGGCACTGTTTTGTCTTAGGAAAAGACAAAAGTTGTCTGARTTGATTAGCTGGAGTCACCTTTGTGGCTGTGTGCAAAATTCTCCTAATTATCTTAGATGTTTGTGTGAAAAAAAACAACTTATGTGTCTGGTTACCAATAATTTTAAGTTGTCTAAAATATGGGAAAAACAAACAACGGTAATGTATTTTTGCTTTTATCTTCCAGGTTTTAGTATAAAACTAACTAAATGTTCTGCAGAACTGCAGGTCCATTTGTTAGTTTTATGCATACGTCACATTTTTCAGGATTGTTTATAACTTGAAAGCTAATTGATAATTAAAATAAAAGCTGAATTTAGATTTGAATTTAGAGTCAATAAAGTACATTTCTTGGTTTGACTCTCTTTTATTTTGTGCTAATTACCTGAACAAAAAGTTTTTGTTTTGTTTTTCTTTTTTCATTTTCACCCTATTCTGACCCTTTTTAAATTGAAGTAATTCAAGGTGGAATGCAGAACATTTAAGACAGAGCTATTCAACTGGTGGCCCGTGGGCCACATTTGGCCTGCAGGTGACCTTTGTCTTGCCCGCTGAAAATATATATATTTTTTACTCAGTTTAATATAAAAATACATTTTAGATTTCTGATTCAATGCWACAAAATACACAAATTAAAAAGGTAAAAGATAAAAAGATTTGTTTTGTTTTTTTGTACATGATGCAGTGTTTCCCCTAATGTTATAGGGTAACATTTCCTTGGATGTTGGCTTTGATTAACTGTGGCCTCCTGTGCAGTTTGATCTTACGTAAGATCTTATGAGCTTGTATTCAATAAACATTCAAAATTTGTATAGATCTTGGGTAACACAAAATCTAATTGTGATATTTTCACCCTTATGTTTTAAAGCTGTTAAGTTTTCAGWATCTCTGATTTTACATTATCCAAAGAGTCAGAGAGAACAATCAACTTCATCATCGTCTGGTTTTCTAAACTGCAAAATAAGTTTATTTTATGTTTTACTTGTCATTTACCATCCATCTATCTTTCACTCATCCATCCATYCATACCTAATGCATTAACCCTGAGGCCACTGAGCATCTAAAATATTAAACTACATTAAAGCAGCTTCTGCACCTGACAGACAAGAATTAGTTACTGCATTTATTTATTAATTTTTTTGTTCTTGGCATTTTTTTTAAGAATGAAAAAAAAACAATTGTCACAAACCTCAACACATCCTATAACTTGATATTTATGTTCTCAGTATGGAAATAGACCCAAAGCTGTGACGGATCTGCAGCGTTTCACTGACGTGTCAGAAATGTAAACATCTTCACATTTGCGGGTCGAACGCGATGGCGTCCGTCAAGCGACAGATTCGGAGTGGTGACAGTGTGTTAAACATCTGCTGGATCATCTCTGAATAAGCAAACATGGACTAAAACAAATACCTAAGAGCAGAAAATGCTTCCTTTTAAGTGCAGAGTAAATAGTATTTTTGTTTACTTATTGTCATACATTGAAAGCAGGTGTTTTCTGCTTTTGTACCCATGTCTCTGTTTAAACCTGTTTCTCTTTGTGCCTGCGAGGATTGGAAAGAAAAGAAAAAAGCTTAAGGTTGGTTTGTTGTTATTCTACAGTCACACAGCCGCTCCATGGAAAGAGAATAATGCTGCAGAATCATCCTGCTTCCCTCTCCCCCTGCAGTGTGTGAGTGGTATCCATCTGTCAGTTGTCAGTGCCAGGGAGTGATACAGAGAGCTGTCACTTCTCATCAGCCTGCATTGGTGAGGCCTTTTGCAGCTGCCCTGGCTGACTCCAGGCCAAAGGAAATGTGGACGGGGTGGGGCGGGCCGAGGAGAAAGAGAGGAGATATAATCCAGAGGAACAACAAGGAGTATTCAAGGGGCAGGAAAGCAATTAAAACGGAGACAATTAAAGAAAGCTGGAGCGAGACTGGAACCAGTACAGGACACACAACAGACTGTAAATATCACATTACTCTGCTGCGTTCAGGGCTGTATGAGTATGTGCTCCGGAGGGCAGCTCTGACTCAGATCCTCCTCTGTTGGTGAGCAGCAAGAACTGCAGAAACAAGCAGAGAAAAAAGCCCCTTTCCCTGTTTGTTACAGGGCGTCAAAAGCATCCTAATAGTTGGGAATGTTTCTCCGAAGACAGATTTAAGCATAACAAAGAAATTTTGACACATTATTTGCATTCAGCGATTCAGCGTTTTGTCACTCAGAACACAGCAAAATGCAAAACTAACCAAAACACAACAAAAAGAAAAGACGATTTTCAAAAAACATCACTTCAAAATGTACTTTTTGTAATATGTCTTGTGAAATATGTTTTTTTTTTGTGATGCTATTCGCTGAAATATTCCATAAATATATAGTTGTCTGCTCATGATTGTGTAAAAATGTTTTGCTTTTCATTTTCTGCAACATTGTGTTTGGAAAATGTTTTTTTCTTTTTTGTATTCATATTTTTTGGTTATAATGTGTTTGTGAAATATTGTGTTTGATCACACCACTGCAGTTTATTTTTTGGGAAGGATGTGCAATAACATTTTTTGTTGTATTTTGTAAAATTTGTATAGTTGGTTTATTTTTTCTTGCTACTTTAAATGTTCCTTTGTTTTTCCCTTTAGACTAAATTTCTTCAAAATATTCAATAAATTTAAAAAATGTGTCTTTGTTTTCACATGGAAGCAACAAAACAAAGACACACTGGGTCAGGAGACCAATGCCCTCTCTAGAATAAATAATATTTCTGCTGGGAAAATATCTCATGCACAAATTTATTGAACCTTTCAGAAAATAATCACTGGATGTGCTTCTGCAGCTGCTTAACTTTTCAAATCAAGATGGCCGCCAAAGCCAGCTAACATTTGTAAACCACCCGTTCCAAATGTTATCAACCCAAAATGGCTGTTATTAGTAATCATCAGTCCCAGACTACCCCACCCCCACCCCCTGTACCTACAAGTAGGTTGATAGGCACTTATCTACCATTTTTATGCTTGATAATATGTATTTAGGTGCAGTGGGTTTAGCTCCTCCTCCAGACGAGGAGCTTCGATTTTTGGAAGCACTCCATCTGCAACATGAAGCTCCAGGCTGTAGCCGGTGGTCGCCACAGACATTGCTAATAGTTGCTAACACAGACAGACAATTTGCAAACTTTAATCAACGACTCTCTGTGACGTGTTAAACATTTCTTGAAACATTTGTGTGTGTTTAACTGCTAAAAATTCTAGTCCAAGTGTAAAGAAAGTATTCACCACCTGACTCCTCTAAACAGTGGCTCAAGAACCTATGAGCGTCTTTTTAGGAGGTTGGTGATTACATGATACGTTTTTTTTTTTTACTCTTGGGCAAGAAGACAGATTTTTGTAATATGTTGTTGTGGGGGTCAGGTGGGATGTGTCAGAGTTGGTCATGTGGCTCTGGTATGGGGTAACTCCAACTTTGACAAAGTCGTACTTATTGAGTTGTGAGTGAGATTCCCACCCAACCCAGTCCGTCCCTCTCTGAGGGCCCCCTTTAACAGGTTTTATTTCTAGGACCATGGGACCAAAACTAGATGACTCAGGGCCTGGAGTTATGCAAGATACACTTYGAAATTCACCAGGGGCCAAGTGTGATGAGAGGGGACTACAACCGCCTTGGTGTGCCTTTAGGAGAGTGCTACAAACCCATGACAAAAACTGCCTGATTAAAACTGTACAACATATCTAAGCTGAGGCATTTTTTGTGACACAGGTTGATTTTGGGGAGCAAAAAAAAAACCACACTTTCTGAGCAGATGAACTGACTTCAGTTCCCACAATCCCTTGCAATCCTCAAAGTGTTTACTCTGTTTCCTGGACAACAGGGACCGATTTGTGTGAAACTTTTGTGAAATGTTTATTACACCCCAGGGAACACCTGAATACATTTGAAACATTTCRGAGCACAAGCCGGCTCACGGCACTAGTCGGATCTTTATGGTGTGGATGGAGCCCTCCGCTTGGTGAAAAATGGAGAGCAAGCCGCTCTGAGCTTCACTTTTGGTTCTTAAAATCAAATTTTGCACAGAATTGGATGAAATTTTGTGATGTTCCTTACCCCAGAAACAACCAATTGGTTTGTATATGTTGAGTAATTTTGGAGCAGGCACGGCGGTGAAATACCTTCTTGATCCCATGAGGAAATTTTTAGAAATCCATGCTCTTCCTAGCTGTAAAATGAAAAAAAATATTTATATTAAAAACATACAAAAACATCAGCTGTGTGCATGTGATGCAGACAAAWGGGGAGTGAGAACGTTTCGTTCAAACATCCATCAGCATTTAATGGGGTGATGACATTCGAAGCAGAACTACATGAAATGTCCAAATACGGAGATAAAATTTGGTTTCATAGCTGAAAGTCATCCACAAAACATACATGAGAACTAACAGATCTATAGAGATTTGTTTGAAATGTTGTCCTAAAAGAAACAGATCTAGTGATTGTTCATAAACTCTCCACAGAACCGTACTCCAACATATCTGAATTACCTCTTTATTTCCCTCTTTGCTCAGACTAGACTCTGACATTTTTGGTAGTTCTTTTTAGTGGCCCTGTGGAGGAATGTTCTTCTGAGTTTAGTACACAAGCAGTCCTCGAGTCTAAACAAATGTTGTTTTCATGATTACTGTGATTATCGTACACAACAGCAGCTGCGTCGTACACAGCGAACTTTATCAGGGAATATTTTGGCTCTTCTCTCCCTCCCAGCCTTTCAAATGAAGCCACCTTCAGGAACATTGACATGACAGGCATGACGAGGATCCAAACGCCGAGCCTCGGGGGCCCTCACAGTCAGAAACGCTCCTTTTTTTTTAACTTTATCTTTTATCTTTGTGTTCCGTTTTTTCAAGTAACTAAAAAAAAAAGAATGGGCAATCTACAGCTGCTACAGCCTTTGGTATTAATAGTTGTTTTTTTCTCTTTTTTTCTTCTTTTGCAGCCAAAGATATTGATCTGCTCTGAAAAATGGTGCAGATTTAGTGAGACAAAGAAAGAGATGTGTGCTGTGTCTTTTGTGCGGAGAAATCCACAAACATTAAAAAAAAAAGAGGCTGCAGCTTGTATTGTCATTCTCCGTCCTACCCTTTTTGTCAAATAGGTATGAATAATTTGGCAACATGAATGCCACACTCAGGGATGCCAGAATTCAAAATGGAGCTGTTCTGGTGAACGTTTTAGGAGAAAAATGTTCACATTGCAGCAAATAGCAGGCTCAGCAGAATTTATGAATCATTTGGCAACGCGACAGGAACAGAATCGAAGCAGCCAGGGATCACCAAAGTGATGAATCACATCAGTGGGGGGAAATGTCGTTTTATTGTGTAAAACTTTTAAAAAAAAGGAGGTTATATTTAAATGCATTTAAAAGCAAAGCCAGGAGGCCATCTGTGTTATAAATGTGTGTGTTTTTGTTGTTTTTCGAAAGGGAAAGTGACAGATTTTAATGCTTTAACTTCTCTTTTGGAAATAAATGCTGATTGCGCAACGTGAACGCTTTAAAACGGTGAGACCAGCTGCTTTTACAGTGATTCCTGGAAAACTTGGCTCTAATCGTACGATTCTCCCTGCCAGCGGACACAAAATCCACGGGGAAAATGAGGGTTCAAACGAAATCACAAAAGAGTTTTGTCTGCAGGTTGGCAGCGAAATGCAGTGACATATTTTTATGCTCATTGTTTTTCCTGTGAACAACTATCTGCTATCATTAAATCACATGATACATAACCGACTTGTTTTCTCCACAAATGCCACACAACTTGTTTCTGCTCACAGATAAAAACTAATAAAGTCCTGGCTGCTCCCCYGCCAAGAGACGCCATCATTTTGCTGTTTGCACAGAGCAAACTCCAGCTGAGGCATTGGCCAAGTCATTCCTTAAAAACTAGTTTACTACTTTGGTTATCATCCTTTGTTTCTCTTCCTTTTTTTTTTCCAAAGCAGGGATTGTTTTATGTCTGCCAAGACTGAGAAACCAAAGGAAAATATTTAAATTTCTTCATTAAACATTATATCTCTGATTCTTTTTCTTTTTCTGTTTTTTTTTTTACATCTTGCATTAATGAGGAGT
>NW_013954010.1:31723-42772 GCF_001266775.1 Austrofundulus limnaeus
ACTCAGCAGAGATGCCAAGCTAGTTTAAGACACCTGTAAGTCAAGAATCATCCCAGATGACGAGCTTGACCCAAGATTACAACCAAGAGACCCAACAGCCCCTGGCATTCATCTCAAGAGCTCAGACTGTCAACTCTGATTTTTACCAACACCCTGAAGATCARTCATCATTCATTATTGCTCATACCTGTGATTTCTCGTAGGATTTTAATACGTCCAACATCCTCCTCTTCAACATGGTGAARTTTAMTTTTTTTTGTTTTGTTTTTTGAAACAGTAAAGACACTCATTTACARTTTTTTGTCAGACAATGAATGTTGCCTGCATGGTGTCAATCACTGATTTGCAACATTTTCCCCCACTTTGAGCAGGGGTCAATTAGAGCCACAACTAGTTTTTCCTGCCTGACACCAGATGTTCATCTTCTCCAAAGTCTTTGACCTCTGTAAAAGTGAAATTAGTTTGTTCAAACAGATGGTTGCCAATTATCAATTAAAAACTTTGAATTCCTTGGAGGAATGTATATCACCTGCATTTCATTAAGTCTTTAACTAAGATCATATTTTGCATTGAAATGTAATTGTTAGCTATTTCGGCTGGAACTTGAAATCAACATCAAGTGCAATCCCACAAGCTACTGCAAAATCTCACACAATTTGTGAAGTCTTGATGGTTGGAGGATGTGTTGGAGATGACTCTCAGCTACTAAAGCACCACATTATAGTTCAATATCTAGTTGATCAGAAGCTAACCAGCTGTAGATCTGCATTCTGTGATTATTTTCTGTGTTTCCTTCAAATTGGTTCAGTGGTTCATGAGATATTTTACTGACACACACACAGACAAAATCATTAATACCTGCTTTTCATGTTTCAGTGATTCTGATTTACATTTTATGGGCACAGTACTAGTATTCTGTATTCACCTTTTCAACTGCTATCATTTTATCACTATTTTACAACAGAACACAAGGCCATCTTCAATGAGAGATTCTAAATCTGTTTTTGTAACAATGGTTTGCCACTTCACTGTCTAAAATTGTAGCCATTCAGAGAAGATCTACATTTTTTTTAAATGAATGTGTTTAGGCATAACTGGAAGGCAAGTTTGAGTTGCAATAAATGATCAAGCAGATAGATGTAGAGATGTTTGCGAACATTTTTTTGAATGGCTCCTCACAACGAACGACAGGAACTGACAGCAAAGAGCCATTCGTAGTGTATTTTTTTCACTCCTTGTAATATTTTTACAATATTTTTCCACCTCAACCACAAAGACAATCGCTCCTCCATAAAACAGACAGAAGCTGTGTTTCCATCCAATTTTTATTCAAATTTTGAGCGAATTTTAAAAAATTTGCAAAAAGGAAAAAAACGAAGAAATGCGAATCAACTGGCTTGAAGCGAATCAGTTACGTCAGACGCATTCGCGTAGTAAACAGGAAGTAAAAGTCACATATCGGGAAAATGGAGAGAAGTTATCAGGAACATGTTGCTACTGTCGGTAAAGTTGTAATTATTTTGTCAAATCAACTAGTTTTGCATTAAGTCTTTTTCYAAAAAAACAAAAACCACCTCAAGCGAGCGTATCAACTTTTATGCGAATTAGAAGTTTTTTCAAATCGTGTCATTTCCATTCACCTTTTCTGATGAGATACTTCAAAATGTGCATTAAAAACCACTGATGGAAACACGGCTAGAGCGGTGAAGTACAGTAGCTCAGGGTGGTTTGGCTTGAGAAAACAGATTCTGCCCACGTGATGTGATGACATATTTCCTTATTCATAACCCGTTCAAAATCAAATGGCTCTTTTGATCAGCTCTAAACAAAGGGCTGGTCCAAAGCAGGAACCCTTCAAAGAGCCATTTATCCCATCTCTTCAAGGAGAGTCCATCCATCCATCCATCCATCCCGTGTACATACGTCACCTTTCGGGGTCCTGAGGACCTGGTGCCTATCTCCAGCAGTCACTGTGTGAGACACGGGGAAACCTTGGACAAATCGCAAGACAATCACAGGGATATAAAGGCTGTGCACGAATTCAGGGGCTGTGTCCTTCGAAGCTCGAATTTGTCTCCCTCCTATGTCACAGCACTGCAGCAAAGACTGTCCAAATTCAGAGACCCCTCCGAATGGCCGCCCACAAATGCGTCCTCCTTTTTTCCCTGATTCGAGGGACGAGTCCAACGGATCTTTCTTTGCCCACCCTATCCCAAGATGCATTGCAGGCCGACCAGAGATTATTTTTGCTTGTAATGGCGGACGAAGTGAGAAAAGGGAATACTGTTGAAGGAAATTTTGTAACAGATTAATTGAATGTTAGATTCAGTATTGTATTTTATACTTTCTGATCATTTCAGCCTTTAATGTTAAAGCAGACAAAGAGCTAGTGTGTCTTATCATGTGTTCTTTCTTTAGCCTAAACAAAAATGAGTTACGTTCTATGTCTGTCATAAAAGGCACCACCTCCAGGGTTGTAATCAGGAAGAAATACATTACAAGGTCAATTCAATATTATAGCAGAGATGTGTTTTCAGAAGAAGTTTTTTTGTGATGCAGAGTCTCTGCTTAGAGCAGAGCTGCTCTGTCTTGTTTTGGTTTGAGCCCAAGGTCTTATGCTGCGGCCTGCTGTGTGCTGTACTGTGAACCTGATTGGAGTCAGAAGATTGAGAATAAAGTTTTGACAAGAAATCCAGCTGATTCCTGTTTATTCAGATATACCATTTTGAACAACACATTTTTTCCTACAATTTGGTGACCCTGACGTGATGGATGATCTTGAATTAGCAGAGAACATTGGATTCTGTGTATAAAGTAATTATCAAAAAATAACTGGTGGATATATTATTAATTTTAATCAACTTTTGCTTTATAAAGATTTTAAAAAAGAATTTCTGGTGAGAAATGATTTTCCCTTAATAACTGAATCCTACTGAGTAAAAGTCACAATGATAGAGTCCCAACAGAGTTAAGACCAGAGAAAAATAAAGAGTGACAGAGGCAGAATTGAACAGAAATAGAGTGYAAGTGAAACAAACCTTCCAGCTGAGTCAATTTACCGTGATCGCCTTGAACCGTGAATTTCAGTGCTTCCCATCAAAATTTCATTAAGCTCTTTCTTTCACAGGAACCAAAACACATCCAACAATTCTTGTTTACGCTTCAACTAAGATGAGTTTTTTTTACATTGTTTGAATAAGAGGATCAAGTCCACCAAAGAGAAAGCTGAAGTAATTGTTTGAGTCATCCAGACGCGAAACAAGTCTTCCGTTTTTTATTTTTAATTTTCTTTTACTTCTCGCTCTGCTTTTGTGCTCCTGTAACAGCATGTTTCACAATCATAGGATACAAAAGCAGGCGGTTTCAGACTGCAGTTTGTGTGAACTGTGCTATCTGAGTAGAATCAACAAGAGGGATTTCAGTCATGATTGAGTGATGCAGAAATGGGCCAGTAAAATGTTATAACTACCAGAGTCCAAGAGACAAATGAGAAGATTAATCATCCTTTTCATTTTGCTCCACACTTCCATGTTTGAACTAACACAAGCTGTTGACTAATGAACTAATCAGCTTCTCTATGAACATTTTAGGATTTAAATTTATTTTGGCTGCTGTAACACCCTCATTACTGTAGATYAAACACCGATCTATCAATCCATCTCCTACTATATGCTACATCACTCAGAACAAAACTTTTTTATTGAGTACCGTGATATTCCAATGTGTCAATATTATTGATACAAAGATATATCAATGTATCAGTTTTTAATTATGGTTTAAAATGTAAACTTTCATGCCAGCAGTTCATTCTTGTGTTGTCAACCATACAGGACGCTCTTTCTCCCTTTGTGTCGTTGAGCCGTTATGTTACAGCAGGCAGGTAGGCATTTATCTGGTGACCCGAGCTGAAGGGAGTCCTCAAGTGACGATACTGAAGTGGCCAAATGCAACGACCATCAGAAACACTGAGGGCATTTAAATGACTGGTGTACTGGCACTACCACCTTAAGTTAGAGGAGCCCTGTGACTGTAACGCAGACTGTAGCTGCTTCATTTTACTGAACTTTAGAACAAGATATATTTTTATGCCACATATTACTATTTAATGGCCCATTTGGCATAACCATTAAAAAATGGATGAAATAAGAAATATGAAACATATAAAATACAAAACATAGTTTTTTTTATTTTTTGAGAAAAAAATGGCAACATTTCGCCTTGCTGCTGCCAACTAGCAGTCGGAGGCTAAATTACAACACAAAAATGAACCGCTGGCATGAAAGTTTACATTTTAAAACATGAATAAATCGATACAGTGCTTTAGAGAATTACTACAGAATAGGAAAAAGAAATATTGCAATATTTTAGCATATCAATATGTTCTTACACCCCTAACCATATCACCAAATTCTTGCCAAGACACGTCCCTTCAAGATGCCCAGACACTAGGTTTGGGAAAAAAACGTATTYTATGAAATTAATCTTCAGAAAAACTGTCAATTAATATTTGCCAATTTGTAATTAGTGTGCTATGTGATGACATATTTCTGTGTTCAATGCACTTTCACTATCAAGTGCATACAATGTTATTAAAGATATGTTGTCACTCCATATTGTGGAAAAAGTGGATTTAATTTGTAAGTATAATTTTAGAACACAGGGTTACTGATTTAGGGTCAAAACATCATAACAACATAATTAAATAAACAACAACATAATCATTATTGGCTAAATGCTACTATTATTTGTGATAAATTTGTTTTACCAATATTGCCCAAACTTACCAGATACTTGCACACCTCAACTTGATGCAGAGACTCATCGCGACCTTTTTTTAAGATTCTCTCACAAATATATTTTTCTAGATCAAAATTCAGAGTTTTCAAGAATCTTTAAAGATGGGTTTCATGAAAACAGTRGAGAGTTTGATAAACACTTTGATCAATGCTCCTCAATAAATTTAAATTTGAATTTATCATGATCACAATGTCAATAGTGAAAAGGGCTCCAGTAAATCAGAGGCTTTTATATTCAGTGACATGCATTCGTGTTCTGCATGCCAGTCAGATGAACTCCCACTGCCTCTGTTAACCAAACCTGGTCTTTAGATGATGCTGGCCAAAATTCTAAAGCAGTGTGAGTGCTGTGATGACAACAGAAGGAAAGAGTTGAGGAAAATGTTTCTTTACCAAAARTTGTTTCTTTACTATTTAATAACAMTATGACTGCAGGGTAAGTAAAAGTCACAGTACCACGAAGCCAAAYATAATTTGGCCTATCAGCAGCTACACTGGTTTTAATCTCCCGTCATCCTACATAGAAACACTCTTACCATCCATTGGCCCATTGACTATATAAGGGGCTGTAGTTCAGATAGTCTTTACTCATGGTGCTTACTTTWTCTTTTAATTATATTAAGATAAAACATGAAATGCAAGTAACGACAGGAGACATTTAGATTAGATTTAAGAACATGTAGATTTGCAAGCTTTATAATACTCATATTTGATCAATTTATTAAATGCCCCATGAGCCTTTGCTGCRCAAGTGTACGCTAAACTTTCTTCAAGTGCAAAAACAATAGAAAACTAAACAACCAATAAACATGGACCACCTCACTGGCTGCTTGCTTAATATTTGAATTTCATAGTGTTGCATTTGGTCTGCAGCCTTTGGTAGATATTAATTTTGGCCCTCTCGAAGAAAAGCTTTGGGCACCCCTGGCTRAGGCTATGTCCAGGACATGGCTGCCATCTCAAAAGTTAACACACTGAATAAAAATAAAAGGGTYTRCTGTGAGTTTTGGCTCACCCTGTATATCCTTTTCTAATATTGTGCCAGTCATTGTTTCCAGGCGGTTGGACCCAGAARAGGGAAGCACAAACTGAGAGAAGGAATGAGTGATGGCAGTAGGAGCACAAAAAGACTAAAACAGTTCAAATTCAAGTGACCAAAACAAACAAAGAAACAACTTTTTTAATACAGATCTTATATTAGCCCTACTCTAYTTTGAAAAAATCTTTATGATTCCATCTAGTTTAATGGAAGACTGATTCATAATCCCAGTAAACAGGACAAAGCTAAAACATTACTTGGCTCTGGGGCTTTTCTCTTATCCACTTAGCTTCTATATAAAACCATTTAGTTCAGCTATAAATCCTAAAGAGTATGTTACATTAACAAGGTTTAAAGCCATTTCAAGCCAACAAACTGGCTACATTAAACAGGAATTGACACCATAAGAATAAAGTGGGCCAAAAACCTGAATCATATAATTGTAAATGTTTTATTTAAAARAATAAATTTGGGTTATTTTAGCCACACTGTGTGTAAATCTTACAGTATTCATATCTTTTGTTTCTAGTGAGGATACAGACTGTCTGCCAACAAGACAATCATGAAGGTACCTTCACTATAAATGAGTATTTAATACTGTATATGCAAAAGTTTTAGACATATGTAAAAAAGCTGCAGCKGAAGAACGCTTTGACAAACACATTTTCATTATTTATTTTATTCAATGTGCAAAGTGAGGTAACAGAACACAAATCTAAACCAAATCATATTTCAACACAGAATCTATTCATATGGAAACACTAAATTATTWCTCCTGTCAAGAAAGAAACTAAACTAAAGCCACTGATGCAAGCTTATGAAATAATTGAAAAAAAAGAAAAGTTTTTAGATGGTGTGTTCTCAGAATTGTTGGACCCCCTGCAGCCAGTCAGAAACAAGTTTTCACTGAGATTATGGTGAAATTCATGCAAGCGAGAGTTTGAAGTATTGTTTTAATTTGATTCAACTATTTTAATCCTTAATTATTAAAACTAGGGCCTGTTAAGTTTAGCTTTAACTGCATTATCTTTTACTTCAAGCTTTGTTGAGCAGATCAGCTGAATTTGTGTGTCTTCCTGTGGGCCGTTTTCCTTTGCTTTCCAATCAGAGCTGCTTTGATTGCTGTGGCACCTCTGTTTCTGTTACCCAGGCAGACTGCTGAGACTCTGGGCTCCACACTGAACAGCTTTGGCACAGAGAAACGTTTAATCAGCCAAAGGACTCCAGAATGGTTTGAAGGGGGAAAAAAACTGGTGGGTGTTCATGTCTTTATGTTCTGTGAACAAACTCTATTTATTTAGAAAAATAGATTAAAAGAGCAATGGCCAAGCTCTTTCTATTAGTTTCACTGTGTGTGTGTGTGTGTGTGCTTTGTTCACCAAACCAACAGTGGTGAGAGGTTCTAATCAGAATTCAGAGGGAAAAACAGGATAGAGTCTGTCCCACACAAAGCCTGCTGAAGTCACCCAGGAACTGCTAAACCTAAATGGTTTGGCAACACTCCTCGTTCAGAACCGTCGAGTTTTTCTGTTTTGACTTTGCCAAAGATTTATTCACTCAGTAATGCCAAGATTTAGGTCCCAATATCATGACCTAAAATGTGTTTTTRCCCATAAAGCAGAGTGATATGTTGCATTTGTATTGTTTCAGACTTTTTTGTTGCAGCAGTTGTTTGCTTTTTTAAAAGTCTCATGAAAATMCATGATGTAGAAAAACTGTCCTTGTGTAGAAATGTTGTCACAAAGGTACATGCAGTTCCTGAATGGAAAATACTATAAAGAAGTTGGTTTAATTGTCAAAATGTTCATGTACTATAACAAAACTGTGTTTACTATCCTAAACTTTTGCTTATTGCAACACCTAACTGAAAATGGGCAGCTCATAATTATGTTAAAATATGTTAATGTTATACYGACAAACGGTCTGAACACCATGTTTGAGTAACTGCTGACTCGTAAAGCCAAAGTTTTAAACAAGGTCTTATGTGATTTTTCAAAACTCAAATACTGTGTGGGAAATGTATCTTAACTATGACCACAATAAGGTTTAACCTAACATCTGAAGAACTGATTGAAATGCAGCCAATTCTGTGTAGTCATTTAATAATCATTTACCAAGTCCCTGAGTAGGATAAAATAAATAATATTGGACAGAATGTGAACAGAAGTGTAAAGAAAGTAATATTCCTTGATTGGGTTCTAAATTTTAAACATTTATTGAAAGGATCCCACTAAACTGTCCCTTTTGTTGAAATGTGACAAATGTGTAAAGAAGCCACTATATTTGGTGAATGATGTCCCCTGACMRTGAGGGATTTGCAWAATGAAYGTTTGTAGTTTTTGAGATGTTYAAAAGAACGGAATGCCAAGTAAACCTTTATGWTTTTGGTGTAAGACGTTCAAGTGGGTAGGAGTTACACTAAAGAACACAGGTAGGTTTATTTTGTTCATCCGAGGCGGTGCGGCGTGATGAACCCTGGAGAAAKGAAGGGAGCAATTTTATCCACCATCAGGTGCAATGGCCACTCCAATCATTCAAGGAAACTATCCTTTTAAGCAGTATATAAACAAGAATGCAAAGTTTTCTCAAATTATCAAGATGGCCGTCTTGTATATTGATGTGGCAACCCAATGTTCAATAATGACCTTTCTTACATCTAAATGCAGCCACACCAAAATAAAAATTGGTACYTTCACTTACACTTTGTTCACACTGCAGGCAAATTTGACCCACTTCTGATTTTCTTTTGCTTATATTCCTTGAGGAATTTTTCATGGCATGAACATGAAAAAAAATCGATTTTTGCAAATCTGACCCAGGCCTTTTCAGTATGTGGTGCAAACAGAGTGGTGTGCCTCTGTCAGTCTGGCCCAAAGCAGCTGTGGCTACAATGTAGCTAACCACCATCAGTGTGTGAATGTGTGTGTGAATGGGATTGACTGTAGTGTGAAGCGTTCTGGGGTCCTCAGAGTTCAAGTCATTTACCATTGAGACCAACCTTGTGCTGTTTAAATCTTATAACTCAAAACAGCTTCAGCTATAGAACCGAAGTCCAGTTGCACTGTTTTTTCTTTTAATTTTCAATGTCCTGGATGACTGAGAACCCACAGAAATATATGACTACATAGATACTAAAGTTACTGCATCGATACTTTATTTCCAGCACCTCACTCCCATTCCAAACATAAAAAGACAAAAAAGATAAATAACTAGAGCACCTGTCCAGAAGCAGATTCAAATGTTAACACTGAACTAAACAAGCAAACAAAAAAATGCCAAAAATCATTTTAATTGAGCATCAATTGAGCATTAAGACCTGCAGTGTGAACATAGTCTTTTTTATTATCTGGTATTTCCATTACCCATTTTGTTCCATGGCAGGGAACAAAAAGCTACTAAGAATAAACTGTTTAAATGCTTTTAAAAATATGCCAACAATTTAACTCAAAATATTATATTTATAAAACCTTTGGATACTTTAGATGAAGTACTTTTCCTAAAGTTTGTTGTACTTGGCTCATATTACCCAGCCATTTAAATATTCTTTTCATTAAGTTAAATGTGTCTAAATCTAATTTCCACAGATAAAATGTTGCTGGATGTTATAATTGTCACATGTTTGAGTTATAAAAACAGAGTTTTTAAACATTTTGATTATAGTTTTATTCTTGGTCAAATCTTTCTCAAAATCCATCCATCCATTTTCTGTACACGCTTCTTCCTTTTCAGGGTCGCGTGGGTCACTGGTGCCCATTTCCAGCAGTCACAGTGCGAGGGGCGGGGTACACCCTGGACAGGTCGCAAGTCCATCACAAAATAAAATTCTAAAATGTGATGATCATTTCATTTGCATGGCTTCTCTCTCTCTCTCTGTCTCTTTTTTCTTTTTTTTTTACTCAGTCTCTTTCTCTGTCTCCTGGTGCACATGAAATATGGTCTTTGTATGCCAGGCTATAACTTGGCAGAGGTCACAATTCACTTTCAGTCGATTGGCTGCAGATTTATGCCTCGTCTCTCACCACCCTATAGTGCTGACAGAGGTGGAGGAGCAGCAGCCTCTGTAATCACAGAAAATTGCTGTGTCTGTGAAAAAAAAATAGATGTGTGGATTCTACTTTGACAGAGCAGAGAGAGGAAAGGGTGTGTGTGGTTCCATTCAAGTGTTTATTAAACAGCCTCGCTCTTTGCTGTGCCTTAGCTCCGTTGGAACCCCATTCAGATTTACGGCCCTCGTGTACCACCTGCCAAAAATGTCTGGGTCTGGTTTTGGCCTGAGGTGAGCCATGTTTCACCCCTGAACATCATTCAGTGCCGTATGCTGAGAGCTTGTCCAGTGAACATCCTGAAATTGGCACACTGCTGAACATAAACCTCCCAAGAGAAAGCATTTAACCTTTTGTTATAACCACAGCCTGCTTAGGAGGATACACACATACACACACGTTTGTTCTTCTATCCTCATGGGGACTTTGCATCGACTTCCACTCATTTACCCATCATTTCTACAGACTAACCCTGACCCCTTACGCTACACCTAACCAGCCTAATACATACCTCACCCTAAACCTAAACTAAACTCTATTCACATCTTTGTCCTAAACCTAAGATCTGACCCCAGTGGAACAGTGGGTCCTCAGAAGGCTGTGTGTACAGGGAAAATTGTCTAGAATTGTCCCCACCAGGTAACAAAAACATGTACACACACACTTGAACACAAACTGAAACAATGATATCAGTTTCCAAATGGCAATGTTCCTCCGAATACGAGCGGGGGCCGAGAGAATGTGACATTTCCAAGGTGTGTGCTGTCACCAAGCAACTATGGTAACTAAACTAAAAGGCTGTGAATTTAACTGAGTCACTCCACGGCTCAGAGCTGCGGCGCTCCTCCTCTGCTAAAAGTAGGCTCAACCAACGGAAGTAAAAATTATTTTTAAACTGTTGGGCACCTGTTCTCGGCTGATGGTTGCCGGAATTTCGCTCGGCGCAGGCGTGAGCATGTATACTCAGACTTTGTTGCACCCTCCGTGGTTARAAATTATGAGTTTGTAGCCCGAATGTGTCATTTTAAAACAGTCTCTCATGTGGTGAGTCTAAAATGAAGAGTTTTGTAAACAGTTATAAAATGGGTGAGGCCTTGGTGGTTTCATCACTGGGATAAGTCGAAGTATCTTTGGTGGCAATGTGGTAATGTATATATATAGTATACATATA
>NW_013954011.1:0-536 GCF_001266775.1 Austrofundulus limnaeus
ACACACACACACACACACACACACACACACACACACACACACACACACACACACACATTTTATTCATTACATACATTAGTCATGATCAACACTTGGACTGAAAGCAGTGTTTATTAAAAGTTATCCACAGATGTGTGTTGGAGGTGAAGGTCATTGAAGAGCTCTGACAGAAGCTTCTCACTGTTGTTAACAGTCAACATGCTTTTATGTTAACATTTAACAAAACACAATCAACAAATCAACTCATCTTTACAAATCAACAACATCTGGTAATCACATCATTTATTTTCTTATATTTGTGTTTAGTGTTGCAGGCAGCTGGTGTCCACCTGCAGCACTCGTGTGAGGGTCAGACACACCTGGACAGCTCACATGTCCACCACTGAGACACACAGAGACAAACAACACAACCATTCACACACTCACTCACAAGTGGCAACTTACACTTTCCATTTCATCTAACAGTTATATTTTAATCTGAGGGAGGAAACCAGAGTGCCCAGAGAAAACCCATGTGTGCACAGAGAGAATATGCA
>NW_013954011.1:1536-1907 GCF_001266775.1 Austrofundulus limnaeus
CATAAAATCCATGTGTACACACATGAAACACACACATAAAATCCATGTGTACACACATGAAACACACACATAAAATCCATGTGTACACATATGATACACACACATAAAATCCATGTGTACACACATGACACACACATAAAATCCATGTGTACACACATGATACATACACATAAAATCCATGTGTACACACATGATACACACACATAAAATCCATGTGTACACACATGATACACACACATAAAATCCATGTGTACACACATGATACACACACATAAAATCCATGTGTACACACATGATACACACACATAAAATCCATGTGTACACACATGATACACACACGTAAAATCCATGTGTACACACATGATACACAC
>NW_013954011.1:3795-14352 GCF_001266775.1 Austrofundulus limnaeus
CTGTAAAAATATACATTTTTTTCTGTGCAGAGAGCGTTCTCTGCTATAATTTTTTTAAATAATTTTATCAAAGCTCCTCAGTTGAAAACACTAAAATATAGAAAAGATGTTTAAAAACGTCTTTCCTCAGAAAGTTTTCAGTCCTAAGAACAATAAACTGTAACTTTTAATAAGGTCATATAGACAGTATACTCCTATTTAAATGAAAAAGTTTGACCTGTAAGCAGAAAGCTTATGGATGTTGGATGTTGATTTTTGGTCTCTATTTCAAAGAGGATGAGGAGAACGAAGTTTTACTGAAGCAGCTCCTGAAACTGTCAACCGGCTGAGACATTTGTATATAGTAAACTTTGTAAACAGAACAATAGCCTACTTATTACACACATCCCCGCATGGGAGACACCACCATGGTTAAAAACAATCCTAAGGGAAACCCTGATGATCATTGTCACGCAGCGCCAAAGGACAAAGGACAAACGTAGCCTTATATGGTGTTTTTGGGGTGGTAATTAAGTGGCATTCATCAGGTTTACCCCCAATTTACACTACATGCGTCTCCGCTCCACTCCGCTCCGGTCCGACCTCCACAGCAAATACACACCCATTCTAATCAATGAGAGTATTTACACCGGCCCCGCACGGTGGTGTAGGGCGGCGGTGAGCGGACAGCGATCTGGCAAAATTAGATCCGATCCGTTTTTGCCGGCCGCCGGAGCTGCTCCGGAGTCAATCTACAAAAATCATGTCGCACCAACAGGAAAAGGAACGAACAACATCCGTATTTTCAAAATAAGGTGGGATAATTTGGTGTAAATTACAGCTATATTAATAAATATTTAGATTTACTGTATTTCTACACAAATGCTGTCAGAATGTATCGTTCTGTTTGGGAAGCATGGCAACATGTAGATGAAGCATATGTGTACACACATGATACACATGGATTTTATTTTGAAATCAGACGTTTCAAAAAGACAACAGTGATACAATTTCAACCATAGATATCAAAAAGTTTTATATCAATGTTTTCAGCTGTATTTGGAGTTCGTCTTTCACAGAATTAATAATTTTTTACTCTGACTTCCACATCTATCACTGGATTTATCGCTCGATCTCCTTCCTGCACACCCTCCCTCCTCTGTGTGTCGCAGCGGAGTGGAGGCTGTATAAAGTGAAGCACAAACAAACAGCTGCGAACTGCGCACCACACCGCAGGGCAGCAGAGTCACATGTAGTGTAAATCCGGGGTTACGCTCCTCATTTTCACACACTTCCTGAAGATAGAAGAGTTTGTTGAATCTGACGTGACATGTTCGTGCGAGCCCTTCGTACGAACAAAAGTAAGAGAAATTTAGGACAAGAATACAAACATGTTCTTGCACAAGGCCCATTGAGCTCAAATTTGGGTGGTAGTAACTATGGCTGCATATTGGCAAGAATTTGGCGATACAATACATATGACAGAGGGGTCACGATACGATATATCCCAATATATTGCGATACTGTAAGCAAGGCCATATATTGAGATTTTTTTTGTCCAAAATTCTATTAAAGTAAAACCTCTTACCGAAAAAATAAAAATAAAACAAAATTCATTGTCTCAGAAAATTCTAATATTACATAGACATACTTTTGATACATTTAGCTGTGTTCTGCTTTGTATCATGACAGAGGGGTCACGATACGATATATACCGATATATTGCGATACTGTAAGCAAGGTGATATATTGAGATTTTTTTTGTCCAAAATACTATTAAATTAAAACCTCTTACCGAAAAAATAAAAATAAAACAAAATTCATTGTCTCAGAAAACTCTAATATTACATAGACATACTTTTGATACATTTAGCTGTGTTCTGCTTTGTATGNAAGTTTCTAAAAGAGGACAGTTGTGTAGTTTCAGCTGTGTTTGGAGTCCGTCTTCCACAGAATTAATTGTTTTGGTCTGATTTCCACATTTATCTCCTAATTTCTTGTGCTGTCTCACATTTCCTGCACACACTGGACCTCCTGTGTTTCACACCGTAGTGTGGGGCACAAACGACCAGCGACAAACAGCACGTGGTGTAAATTAGAGGTTAGAGTGTGAGACACAGCAGTCACTATGATGACCCTGACCACTAACTGGGAGCAGCTTTATCATTTATTTTTATTGTGGCTCTTTTTTTTACACATCCTGTTTTATTGTTAAAACTTCAGCACTGTTATTTTAGGTTAATACAAAAGAAAGTTACACAATATTTAGAGCAGAAAGCTGGTGGCTGAGGCTGCATACTCTTAAAGTTTCTTCAACAGCTTGTTGCAGGTGTGTTTCCTGCTGTCTGTGAAGTGTTTTTATGTCAGGTAGATGACATTATGTAGACACTCCTGTGTCTCCACAGTTTCTGCACCTGCTCAGTGAAAGAGGACTCACTGTAGACCACCGACAGCAGAGATCATTAGCTGGATCTCTGTGGGTCACTGGAGTCCCTCCAGCCCCGCTGCAGGAAGCAATGCGAGTTTGTGTCCATGCAGCCGCTGGGACTGGTGTCGCTGGGACTGGTGTCGCTGGGACTGGTGTCGCTGGGACTGGTGTCGCTGGGACTGGTGTCGCTGGGACTGGTGTTGGGTAAAAGTCTGTTAACTGGTTAGAATTGACTAATGAGAATCAGTAAGTGAAACCAGTTATCCCTGTCTCACATGTGTTTACTGAGGGGGCAGTGTGCCACTCACCAGGAAGTGCTTACTTCAGGGGGTTTTATGATCCTGATTGTACAACTGAGTCTTTGTGTTTTAGCTCCTTTTGTCTTCTTTTGTTTATTTTTCCATTTGCACTCTTTCACAGTGATGTGCTGACATTTTACACCTGGCTGTGGGCCTTTTCAGTTGGCAACACAACGAGGGACCTGGAGGGTCGGAGTCAACTGGATTTTTAATGTTATCCTGAGAGAAACACTGTYGCTTCCATTGAGGCTCATCAGCTGATTGTCCTCACAGCATTAATGACATTTCTGTCGGATAAAAAGATTTTAAATAAGAGAGCGCACTCTGCTCCGCTGCTGCTTTTCTCTTCTCTCACAGGAGGAAAAGAGGATATTCAGTTTTCTAAACCAGCTGACCTCATCCATCATTTCTGACTGAAGTGATTATTCATGATTGACATGAGAGGTCCTGGTGTGTTTGACGTTTTGGTTCTTTAGAGGTCTGCTTTAGGTTTGTTCCTCTGCTTCAGTAGGCACGTTTCCATGGACATAAAGAATCAGAACCAACAACCAGTCATAATAAAAATGCATCATATCACACACAGGTCCGTTCTGGCTGCTCACAACAGTTTGTGTTCACAACAGAAACTTCTTCCTTGTGTTTTTTAGGGAAAGTACAACTGCACACATCAGTACTTCTGTATAAAAGTCTGATGCATGTGATCGTCATGATCTGATTATTAATTATGTTCTTGTATAAATGATACATTCAGATTATTTAATCTGAAAACATTTCAGTTCAGTCAAAGAATTTTACCAATGTWAGCACAGGTGTTCTTGTAAGAAGCAAATGATTATATATTATGGTAATTAGTGATTTAACTTTTGCACATATTTGTGTGGTTCTACTTTTCTGTTAGCAAACTGGTAAAAWGTGTGATGTTTGTCAGCCAGTAAAACCAGTCAAACATTAGTTTAAGTCAGTCGTTGTTGAAGGACAGGTACCAGTCCATGGGTCATTTGGTTCCAGACACATATAACTGGTTAAAACTGTTTTCAAAGTAATCTGTTGATGATGGTTTGGGTGACACTTTATTTTGAAAAAAGACCACCACAGAAAACTTAAAGATCAGGTCCAGTTAAAACCAGTTAAATGACCTGTTAAGGCTTCATCTACAACACATTCTACCCATTTAAAGGTAAAAAAGTGAAATGTTTGTCATCTGTACGCTGCATGTCTGTGCTTCCCTCAGACCTGTTATCAGAATGTGTAATGTGGATCATTCAGATGAATGTGCAGTGCTCAGGGACAGTCTCTGCTCCATCAGGGCATTGCTCCAGTGTGTTACTGCTCTGCAGCAGRTGGTGTCTGTGATACAAAACCTGTTCTGCATCCTTCACCTCAGCACTTACACCAGGGTCACATTAAGCCATTGATCTTACACCAACTTGCTCTCACAGTGTGTTCCACCCTTGGGCTCCGACGGTCTCTAAAGAGAGCTCCTAGCATCAGACGAGTCCAGATCATCACAACGACAGAACCATGAAGCTGAAGATGCAGCAGCTCTGCTGCCATTCTGCTTTCTTTTCAAACCCTGATGGTTTTATAAAAATAATGACAAACATGTGCAGCTAAATGTCTTTGTACAGCTCTCCTGTCAACAGTTTTTTTATTTTATTAATGCCAGGAATTTATTTAGTTATGATGAACATAAAGAGACACATATTTGCACAGGAAGTGGGCGAGGAAACTGGACGCTGACCCCGATCACCAAACATGTTTTGACCAGAGTGACACACAGTGAAATTAAAACAGGTCATTACATAGATCAGTTATATAAGATTACTTATTTGAAAACTTTGAACACATGATGAACTGATTATTAACAGAACACAAAATATAGTTAAAGCAGATCAACATTTCTACAGCACATTTTAAAGTATCACATCAGAAAAGGTGGACAGAAGATTTGCAAAAACAGCCTCAATTTYGCAAAAAAAGTTCTGTATGTTCACTTGAGGTGGTTTTTATTTCCTGAAAAATAGAAATGAGAATTGTATTTCTTTTTCTCATCTCCAGACAACATATAACATCACCAGTACCAGTGGATTTACAASTTGTTCGATAGCAACACATTCCTGATAACTTGTCTCCAGTGTCCTGAGGTGTGTGTCCCTGTGAGTTTGTGAGTGTACTTCCTGTTTGCTTCAAACGTGTAACAACAACCTCTGACATAATTACACTACGTGTAGCCGGGGTGGATCGCTCTAAGCCAGTTGATGGAAACACGTCTGATGTGCATGTCTTTTTACGCAAAATTTGAACTTTGTTCATAATTTGCATTAAAAGTGGATGGAAACACGACTACTGACAATCAGGCCTCTGGCTTTGATTGGCTGTTTCTGACCAGGAGTGGTGTATTTGCTGTAGGACCACAGGGAGGAGTCAGAGGAGCTTCATTTTTTCACAGTTTTTACAGGTTGGACAAGTTTAGAAATGAGCAGATCAGAGGGACAGTGAAGGTGGAGCAGTTTACAGATAAAGCTAAAGAAGTCAGGTTGAGATGGTTTGGACATGTGTTGAGGAGGGAGAGTGGATATTTTGGACAAAGGATGTTGGAGATGGAGCTGCCAGGCAGGAGGAGAAGAAGAAGACCACAGAAGGTTCATGAATGTAGTGAAGGAGAACATGGAGATGGTTGGTGTAACAGTAGAGGAGGCAGATGATCCACTGTGGCCACCCCTAAAGGGAGCAGCCCAAAGAAGAAGAAGAAGAAGAAGAAGAAGAAGAAGAAGAAGAAGAAGAAGAAGAAGAAGAAGAAGAAGAAGAAGAAGAAGAAGAAGAAGAAGAAGAAGAAGACACTAATAAAGTACAAAGAGAAGCCATAAAGTAAAAGTGAATGGAATCCACTTTGGTGAAATAAGAGTTACACTCCAGAACCAACGTGGACTGTTGCTGTTTTAAAATAACTCCATCCTCAAAAATATTAGAGCAGCTAAAGCAAAACCATTTAATGGATCTTTTAACACCATTGGTTTTCTGTTACACAATTATTCCAGCAAAACACCTCCATTATATTAATGCTGCTGGTGATGATCCTGGCTAAAGTAACAGTTAGGTTCTGATTAAGGTGCTTTAAATAATAGACTTTTTACAGTCACAAAACTGATGGTTTTAAAAAGGGTTTAGTTAAATGGCTAACTTAGGCAGATTTAATTGTTTTATTAGTTGACATTTCAACACATTTATCCATTTTTACCATCATCATTTTTATAACTTGTAGACTTTAAACTGATTTTGACCATAATTTGTAAAAAGACAACTTGTTTGTGAACACAGTGTGTGACAGTTGAAGAAAACAGATCTGCTGTCTTGGTTTGAAGGAGTTAAGTTTTCTGACACACATTTCTATTTGTTTTGCAAATGTACACAAAGAAAATCAAACAATGAAAGAAGATGAAACCAAACGTCTGAAGTGACGAACACAAAGAATGTGAGGCAGAGGAGAAAATCCAACTAATTTGACAGATCTGTTTAATGTCAGATATTTGATTTTTATGAAAAAATAATAAGAAAGTGCTTCTAATAAATTAAATTTCATGAGTTATTGCATTCAGTCCACACAGAACGAGTGTGACAAACTTAAATGTATCAGACAGCTCATAATTCTCTTAAAGGTCAGATTAGTCTGATTATCCAGTGTGAACCACACCAACACTGTACACAGCTGAAACATTGACTCATTAAACTGAGAACAGCTTTGACTTGTTCGTTTCCCAGTAGAGAAGTCAGTCAAAGCAGATTATAATTAGAGAGCAGGAAGACAACAACTGGTCTAACAAGCCAAAAAATCACCATCAGTACAGTGGCTGTGGCCCAAAAAACAGCAACCATTCTTAGAAAAAAATACTAGGTTCTGTTGGTCTTTGTCCACCTAGCTGTACTGCAGGTCAGAGCTGACCTTCACACTAAAGCCTCAATTTTAAATTCATACTTTTAAATCATTCAGGTGGGGTCTATATAACTCCACAAGCCCCGCCCCTTTTCTGAGGTGTGTCTCAGAACAACTCGTTTTGAGGCTGTTTCTTTAGATCCAAACAAGGTGCTTCACACCCGCCCCCCTCCAGCTTCCAGACCGGTTCATTCTAGTTTCACAGAGGGGTTTATGGTTATATAGCTGCGCAGAAACTTTTATTTACAAATAAATTAAAAAATGTCAACAACAGAAGTCTGATCCATCCAGCCTGACATGTTGGAGCCAGAGTCTGACCAGAACCAGAGTCTGACCAGAACCACAGTCCGACCAGAACCACAGTCTGACCAGAACCAGAGTCTGACCAGAACCAGAGTCTGACCAGAACCACAGTCTGACCAGAACCACAGTCTGACTGGAACCACAGTCTGACTGGAACCACAGTCTGACTGGAACCACAGTCTGACCAGAACCAGAGTCTGACCAGAGCCACAGTCTGACTGGAACCACAGTCTGACCAGAACCACAGTCTGACTGGAACCACAGTCTGACTGGAACCACAGTCTGACCAGAACCACAGTCTGACCAGAACCACAGTCTGACCAGAACCACAGTCTGACCAGAACCACAGTCTGACCAGAGCCACAGTCTGACCAGAACCACAGTCTGACCAGAACCACAGTCTGACCAGAACCAGAGTCTGACCAGAGCCACAGTCTGACCAGAACCTGAGTCTGACCAGAACCAGAGTCTGACGAGAACCAGAGTCTGACCAAGAACCAGAGTCTGACCAGAACCAGAGTCTGACCAAGAACCAGAGTCTGACCAGAACCACAGTCTGACCAGAACCAGAGTCTGACCAGAACCAGAGTCTGACCAAGAACCAGAGTCTGACCAGAACCAGAGGAGGATGAAGACCAATAAATTGTAGTTGGAGAATCTAGACCTTATTTAGACGAATCGTCACAAATTCTGTGACATAAGAGTTCAGAAAACATAATAGAAAATAGAGAAAATTACACTTTTCTGAAGTTGTGGACTCCAAGTCCAAAACAAAATGCATTTAACAGCTAAAGATGTGGATTTTACATGATGTGTCCCCTTTAAGGTGGTCTACTAAACCTCCTACAATCCAGCCACATTCTACCCAACATTAGTCATGCATACACAACATTCACAGGAGGAGCATGAATGTAAGAAAAAAACATTAATTTGTTTTCCTGCCCTGATTTTAAATGTTGCTTTGTTATCTTTATCTTAGCTGTAAACTTTAACAGAAGGTTCCTACTTAATAAATGCTCCTTTGCAGGAAACAATCACAGCAGACAGGTTTTATTTTGACAGGTCCTGGCATTTCTGCTGAAATGTGTTTTAATTATTGACTGTGAGGACAAATGCTTGTCAGTGTGAACAGGAAGGATCAGCACCAGTCGTGATGACAAGCTGCTTCCTGTTTGCTGCTCAGATGTTTTTCAAGAATAAAAAGACAGAAGCTTTGACAACCGCAATATGCTAAGTGATGATTTGATTTAAAACAGGTTTGAACAGATTAGGTTTGAAGTTCACACTTCAGTGTTGACTCCTACATACTTTGTAGAGCAGCATGATAACAGGAGGTTGTGGTGGAAAACACTTTTAAGGGGTTTTACTTGCACAATGTGAATCCATGTGGATAATTATCTGCCTCAAGCTGAGGAGTTCAAATCTCTCCATGGTTTTCACAAGTCATGTTAGGATGGAGCAGGAAATGGACTGATGGACTGGTGCCTCGACTGCAGTAATCAGGGCGTTGTTTTGGTTTTTGGTGGTGAAGAAAGATTGGAGTCTAAAGATGATTTTAATTTACTGGTCCGTCTATGTTCCAGCCCTGACCTTGAGTTTATTACTAAAATATCAAGATACTGGAAACAGTTGAAATCAACTTCCTTTGTAGGCTGTCTGGGCTCAGCCTTAGAGATACCTCTGTAAGTATGCAACGTTATCAGCACTAATGTCCTTAATTTTGGGAGACTTAAGATTGGCCAATCCTTAGATAAGATCAATAGAAAAGATCTGCTTCTCATCTGCCTCCACAAAGGTCTGAAAATCAGCCACTGTCCCTTTTGTTCTGCCTCACTACCTAATCCCCAGTTAAAACAAGTTTGGATTGTTTCAAGGGTATTGTTCAATATTTTCCAATCAAATATTATTGGAACATTGAAGGTGTACTGTGATCTTACAACACCCAACAGTGTTAGTTGTTTTAAGAATCAATACTGTCTGAAATTGGAATTGGCAGGTCAGATGTTTTAAAGATCGGTGATTGGTGATCAACCAACAAACTGCAGTCAGTGCACCCCTGGACCTCATCCAATGGGAGCTCAGAGTAAAGATGCTGCTCCTTCACATTGAAACAATCAGCTGAGTTGGTTCAGGCGTCTGACTAAGACGTCTCCTGAGGACCTCTCTTTGGAGGTTTTCCAGGCATGCCCCCCCTGGAAGAAGACCCCAGGACAGACCCAGAACTTGTTGGAGAAATGATGTTTTTATCTGGGAACACCTCCAGAAGAAGATGGAGAGTGTTGCTGTGGAGAGGGATGTCTGAGTCTCCCTTCTGGACTTTTTGAGCTGGTTTCTGATAAGTTGTAGAAGATAGATCATTCAATAAATCCTTTAAAAGAAAACAAAAGCCAACTCACTTACAGGTCACAAGCCCTACAACAATCTTATGAGCTGCCACTCAGAAGAAGTCAAGTGGTTCTAACACCAGTACAGTTATTTTTGTATTTTAACCTGATTTTATATAAGTGAAATTTCTACATTATTTTTAAAAGTCCTGTAGTTTTGATAACTTGGAGCCGTTCACTTGATGATGACCTGCTCCACAGTTCACAGCCTTTTAGAACCAAACTGAATCAAAGAACACTTGAACAACCTTCCATTGTGAAGGCAATCAAGACAAGATCTTAGTTTCTTCTGTTGTTTTCCAGGATCCTGTGATAGTCTCCTGCTTTCTTCTTTGCACCAGAAGCACAGTCCCACTCTTACCCCCATGACTGCCCCACACTGAGCCCTGGAAGAACTCTCCGAGGGCAGAAAGAAGCAGGACTGTGGTATATTTCTCAACACTATGGTGCTTCTGCCACAGGTGTGTGTGTGATGGGGTCACAGCATGGACACGAGGCCAGCACGATCAGTCCTGCTTCAAATTCTCACTGACCAAATGTTGATGATATGAGTGACCCCCACATTGTAGATAAACTACCCCACGCTCCACCTAGAGCCCAGAAGTGTTGCCTACACAATGACTAAGTTTTGTGCACACTCTAAAGCCTTCATAACACCATGTTGTGTAACGTAGAGAGACCATTGTGTTTTTATACACACAAGATGGTCTGACAAGGTCCCTGCAGACATTATCCTCAATCTGACTGAATTTATTTTATAAAGAGTCACCATCCAGTGTGAAGGGGCTTTATTTACTGCTGAGTCAGCTGAGCATGACAGGAATAACTGATAAGCTGTGCTTTAACGTTTTCCTCGTGCATCTAGGAGTTCTCTGTAGGTGTGCCAGTTCCTCACAGTCAAGAAGCATCCATCCATCATCCATCATCCATCCATCCATCCATCATTTATCCATCCATCATCCATCCATCCATCATCCATCATCCATCCATCCATCCATCATTTATCCATCCATCATCCATCCATCCATCATCCATCATCCATCCATCCATCCATCATTTATCCATCCATCATCCATCCATCCATCATCCATCATCCATCCATCCATCCATCATTTATCCATCCATCATCCATCCATCCATCATCCATCATCCATCCATCCATCCATCATTTATCCATCCATCATCCATCCATCCATCATCCATCATCCATCCATCCATCCATCATTTATCCAT
>NW_013954011.1:14920-19792 GCF_001266775.1 Austrofundulus limnaeus
GAATTACTGAAATAAATCTACTTTTTCATGATATTCTAATTTTATGACCAGCACCTGTAGAGACAAACGAGACAAACAACCATTCACTGTCTCACTCACACCTAGGGACAATTTAGAGTTATCAGTTAACCTAACAGTCATGTTTTTGGTCTGTGGGAGGAAGCTGGAGTACCTGGAGAAAACCCACACATGCACGGAGAGAACATGCAAACTCTACCCAGAAAGGTCCCCAAAATAAAAAAAACATTCATGTTAGCTTAATCAGCTCTGCACTGTTGTTAGGTGTGAGTGAGATGATGTCACCTTTCACCCAATGACCACTGGTACCAGCCCCTTCCATGCACAACAATAAGTCAGAACAATTAATGGACATCAAAGGAAAATCAAAGGAAATGCTTCAATGGATGGATTTTTGTTTGTTTGGGCTATTTCTTATTAGCTTTAGCTGAATTTAAAACTTGGTTTTCATTCCACAGTTTGCACATCAGTTGTGACAATAATCCTGCAGAGACACAGGACACTGCATATGATTTACTTTACAGAATGACTCCTAATCAGATCTGTATTCCCTCAGCCAGTCAGAGGAACGTGGCCTTAAGTTCAGATGGAGCAGAAAGTAGTTCTGTCTCTAAAAAAGGCAAAAGGTCAGTAAAATGAAAAGGTCTCTTCAGTGATGAGGCCTTTAGCTCAGCAGGTCTCAGCAGAACTTCATTTAGAGAAAATGGCAATCTGCTCATGAATGTTATTTTCAGTGTTAGCAAATGACTTGTGTCGCCTGGAATGTTTCTTCTGCTGGAAGATGTTTCCTAACATAAAGGTTAAATGTGGTTGGAACTAGTAGCTGTGTTCAGTGGATGTGTGAGGCAGACACTGCACAGAGACAGTTTTAATCCAAGCAGAGCAGCTGGTGATGTGAACTGATCAGATCAGGATGATTCAGATAGTATCTGTTTTCTAAAGTAGCTGAAAGGTCGTTCAGAGGACTTTCAAATGATCTAAACTTGCTGCACATCCTTATTATCTAATGACATGTGGCCCTGCACACTCCAAGGAGGCTTGGTGTGCAGAAAAATGCCACTTTTACATCTTCTGTAATGACTGCAGAGGGAGAGAAGTGCTTAAACAAACTTTTACTGTATTTTCAACTCTGTCTGTGTGGTGATTATTTCTCTGACCGACCTAATGTGCCGGACCTCAGTGACCCATGATGACTGGGAAAGGTCAGCTTTTATTTGAATCTTAAAGTGCAGCAGAGACACTTTTTCATTACAACCGATGCAATACAAGTTTTAGCACTTTGACTTGAAAGAAATTACTTTTTTCTGCTCAGTGTTTATATTTAATTTTATTATTTTTATTTATTTATTTATTTTGTTGACATGAAGATAATCCAGGGTCACTTTAAAGGCTATCTGGATTCTGTCGAAGCAAAGAAAAGCTGAGTCAGCATTTTTAGCACCTCATTCCTGGTGGATTCCTCCAAAGTGACCCATTCCCTTTAGCTTTGTGTTGATGGACAGGTCCTGGGGGTACAGTCCTACTCTGGTTAAACATCCAGGTTCATGAGTAATGGTAAGATGGAGCAGGAGATGGGTCAGTGGATTGGTACTTTGCTTGTATAATGAGAGAGTTGCTCCAGTCTGTTCGGGTGAAGAATGACCTGAGCTAGAAGACAAAGCTCAGGTCCTTCTCAGCTCAAGCACCTTGCAGGTCAGTGGTTAGTACTGATGCCTCACAGCAAGCAGGTCCTGGGTTCCACCCCTGGTTCAGATCTGGGGTCTTCTTGTGTGGAATTTGTGTGTCCTCTTTGTGTTCCCGTGTGTTTTCTCCCCACAGCACAAAATCATGTACAATAAGTAAACTTGAAGCTAGGCCTTGCAAAGAGATCTGTGACCTCAGTGGGATTTGTTTGGTTAAAATAATGAATCAAATCAGTTTCAGGTTATGCCTTCAGAACTGCCTTCATTCTTCCTGTCATAACTTCAGTCATATGTCTGAACCCTTCCTCCTGCTGGTCCCTGTGGTCCTGACAGCGTCATGCTGTCTCATGTCCATGGCCWGAGCCTCTTGTTCCATTAGGATGTAGGAACCATTGGATTGAGGTCTGGTGACAGAGAGCACAACAGTTCAGTGATGTGAGATCCATCAGAGCAGCCAGTGTTTCATCGTGTCTTATTGTCCATCTTCAGTGAGCCTGTGTGAACTGCACCTCCAGTTTCCTGTTGGCTGACCGAAGGGTCACCCAGAGTGGTCTTCTGCTGCTGTAGACCATCTGCTCTGAGGTTCCACATGTTGTGTGTTCACAGATGGTTTTCTGCAGCTTTTGTTTGTAACCAGTGGTGATTCCAGTGACTGTTGCCTTCTGCACGTACCAACCTGTGACAGTTATCAAAGCTTTTCATCCACACAGCACAGGACAATCACATCAGGATATTTTGTCCTCTTTAAACCCTAAAGATGCTTGTGTATAAATGTTTAAAAAATAAAAAGGTTTTGTTTTGCTCCTCTAACACAGTGGTTCCCAAACTTTTTATCTTCTGACCCACAAAATATCCATGGCAAATACTTGTGACCCCAAATATTACTGGTCTGAGTACACAAACTTTGTTAATAACCCTAAAAACACAGGCTTTTTGACAATCTAAACAACTTGTACACAAATATAAATACTTATTTATACTTATTTTATGTTTTTATAATAATTATAGGGAAAATTTTTACATAAGCAATTAATTTATTACCCTGTAAAGAGTAACTTACCCCAAAATTAACTTTTTTTAGCTGATAAACTGTCTAGAATGCTGTTTAATACTGTTTCTGTGCTGGGAGGAATAGAATGAAGTGTTTGAACAGAAGACAGGAGATGGAGGAGGGGGAGGAGGAGGAGGAGGAGGAGGAGGAGGTGAAGGGTTGTCTCATTAATCTTAAAAGGCCACAGCAGAACTTTCAGCATGCAAATGAAACCATCAGTCTTGTCAGAGTCACAGTGTGTCACTGTGGAATGATAGAGATCCACAGAGTTTGTTTTTTTAAAAGATCAAGTTGAAAAGACAAAGAGAAAGATAAAAATTCATAGAAGAAATGAAAAGTGAAAAGGAAATCTAAATAAAAAGTGTAATAAATACCGTATTAAACCTTTGTGTCACATTGGAAAAGGTCCAGAAAGGGCATTTCATCCAAGATGAGAAACTAAAGTTTAGCTAAAAGTCAAAGTAATTAAATAGTTTTAGGTTTGAATGAAGCTGCTCTAACTTACTTTTACTCTTATATGAGGATTAGTTTTATGTGACATTGTTTTTAAAACCCTTGCTGCCTCTTTTCTGCTTTAATGTAAAACTTTAACGTGACATTTATTTTCATCTGACACATATTGACTATCTGCAGTCAGCTTGTTGTGATGCAAAGGATGAGTTTGTCTGGATATAAATGTGGATAAAAAATCAGGCAGCTGTGAACCTTTTAGCATGTGTGCTGTCTGATTTTACACAGGCCCATTATTAACTGTACAAAGGTCCGTTCTTGTTTGATGGCTTGGACACAGACACACACACACACACACACACACACTTATTTATTAGGGGTGCAACAATACATGTACCCGTATCAAACCGTATCAAACAGAACTTTAGGTTCAACACACACTTGTATGGAACAATAAAGATTTAAAAAATTTATTTTATCAACTTGTCTTCTGAAGATGCTCTGTGTTGAAGGATCAGTGGATCTGTGTTCGACTACTCCACCTAGGCTGTTGTTTTGAGCTCAGATCCACTGAGAAACTTGCTGTTTCAGCAACATTTAATTTAAAAACTGGACTTTTGAGGTTAAACAAATGTTCATAATTAATATAAATAAATTACAAGTTAAAAGGGGCATGGACATTTCTCTTTTTTGTATTGAAAAAATATCAAACCATGAGACTAAAGTATTGAACCGAACCGTGAATTTTCGGTATCGTTGCAGCCCTATTATTTATACATCACTATTACTATTACTACACATTACTATTATTACACCGGACCAGCTCTACACCCTCAGCAGGGTCCTGGAGGGTGCATGGGAGTTCGCCCAACCTGTCTACATGTGTTTTGTGGACTTRGAGAAGGCGTTCGACCGTGTCCCATGGGGGACTTGTGGGGGGTTTTGTCGGGAGTATTGGGTACTGGGCCATGGGGTACATGGTACATGGGGTCCATGGATGGATGGATATTATTACAGTATTTATTAGGTCATCACAGCTGAGGACTGAATCCTTTCATTACAGACTGTTTTCAATCAGAATAAGATGCCAATAAAAAAAGACAGAAATTACCTTTTGATACTTTATTACGAATTAAAATAAATCAAACAATAAATCAACACTACAGACAAACACAACACTAATAGTTTGTGAATAATATTCTGAGATTTAACAAACAAAACAATGTACAGTCATGTTCTGCCTTTTTACAGCCTGACCCGCTGCAGGGACTTTGAATTTGCACAATGGGCCATTCAAACGATCTGATTGGTTGTCCTCTTTTGATTGACACCTCATTTGACCAACTGAGTTCATCTATTGGTCTATAGGCTGAAGAAGGCTGTTTAAATGTACTGAATAAAGAAAGTCCCATCAATCCATCCATCCATCCATCCATCCATCCATCCATCCATCCATCCATCCATCCATCAATCCATCCATCCATCCATCCATCCATCCATCCATCCATTTTCTTCCTCCTATCCGGGGTCGGGTCGCGGGGGCAGCAGCTTCAGAAGGGAGGCCCAGACCTCCCTCTCCCCAGCCACTTCTTCTAGCTCCTCCGGGGGACAGCAGACGCTGCACCAATCCGCCTGTCGATCTCCCGCTCCCTTCTTCCCCCATTCGTGAAC
>NW_013954011.1:21045-22485 GCF_001266775.1 Austrofundulus limnaeus
CTGTAATTGGAGCACAACCTCCGGTCCCCCTTTTTAAACAGGGGGACCACCACCCCAGTCTGCCAATCCAGGGGTACTTTCCCCCATGTCCATGCAATTTTGCAGAGTTGCGTAAGCCAACACAACCCTACAACATCCAGAGCCTTGAGGAACTCCGGGCGGATCTCATCCACCCCCGGGGCCCTGCCACCGAGGAGGTTTTTGACCACCTCAGYGACCTCATCCCCAGAGATTGGAGAGCCCAACCCAAAGTCCCCAGGCTCAGCTTCCTCAACAGAAGTCATGTTGGTGGGATTGAGGAGGTCTTCAAAGTATTCTGCCCACCGGCACACAACGTCCCGAGTTGAGGTCAGCAGCACACCATCCCCACCATAAACAGTGTTGGTGCTGCACTGCTTCCCCCTCCTGAGATGCCGGATGGTGGACCAGAATCGCCTCGAAGCTGTGCGGAATAAAGAAAGTGAATGTGTTAAATATGATGGACTCCAGTTTGTGTGAACCAACATGTTTTAATAACGTAACAACATTTTGTTCTGACAGGTTGTGTGTGACTTTAATGTGACACCTGCCAGCAAACATTCTCTCCTCTTTTAAGAGGAAAACTGCTCCTACATCAAATATCCTCATTTCTATCCAGCTCATGGTCCTGCTGACTGAAGGAATGTTCTGTAATAAAAACTACTTGTCAGGTGACAGTTTGGGTCTGTCTCACTTCAGTGTTGCACATGAAGTAAAACATTTAATTTTTACTTCACGTAATTGACTACCACAATTTTCTTGCGATGATATCCGATGGCAAATCTGATCTTCTGGTGTAAAACATGTTTTTTATCTTTCAGGCTCAGATTTCAGGAAGTGAAACTGGGCAGAAGGGTCAGATGATTAGTTACAATTTGAGGAGGAGTTGCAGTGATTGGTCAAAATTGCAAGTCTGAGCAATTTTTGTAGGGACTTGTTGATTTTGTGCTAATATGAGCAACAGCACAATTTCTTGGAAGGACTGAAATATCAGCCGACAACAACAGAATGGCTTGAAAGTCTTTGTCACTAGCTGTGTTTCCAGTGACCATGAAAATGCACAAATTAGAATTTAGAAAATAAATTTGCTCAATGGAAACACGTCAATTTTGGAAAAAATTATGTTTTTCAACAAAATGTTTTTGCACTAGGATGAGGTGGTTTTTCGGCCGTATTGAAATTGTTGTTTTTCACAAAACAACAATGGAAACACTTTTTCCACATCACAGGAGTCACGTGATCAACAACCGTCTGTTTCTACTGGTGAAAAAGACGATGATGAAGAAGATAACAGGAAGTAGAAGTAGTAGTAATATCACAGAAGTAGTACTGCCACGATTAATCGACGACTAATCGATTACTAAAATAATCGATGACTAATTTAATAATCGATTAATCGTTTTTTTTTTTTTTTTTTTTTTT
>NW_013954011.1:22607-24649 GCF_001266775.1 Austrofundulus limnaeus
CTTTTTCACCAGTAGAAACAGACGGTTGTTGATCACGTGACTCCTGTGATGTGAAAAAACTGTTTCCATTACAGTTTTGCAAAATTCGCAAATTTCAATAAAGTTGAAAACCACCTCATCTTAGCGCAAAAAATTTTGTCGAAAAAAATAAGTTTTTACGAAATTGACATGTTTCCATTGAGCAAATGTATTTTCAAAATTTTAATTTGTGCATCGTGGTCAATGGAAACACAGCTATAGAAACATAGTATACATCTTTAACCCAACACAACATTTGTAACAAGAACATGTCATGAACACAGAGTCATACTGTATGTTTGATTTAACCTTTGAAACACAAAGATTATTTAAAATACACCAATGTGTGTAATAAATTCTAAACCATTGTAATGGAACCATAAGGTAACTGGTTTCAGTCTGAACCCTGAAACGTTCTGATGAATACGTGGACATGGACAGAAGATCTAACTGAACGTTTTAGATTTACAGATTACTTTAATTCACAGAAGTCAAAACAAAACCTACAGGATACATTTGGGAGTTATTCTACAGACGTACTCATGAAGGTGGATCCACAGAGAGAACGTGTTCTCCTGATATTTTAGTTCAGGACTCCTAAATGTTCTAACAGTATGCTCATAGATGTGTTGAAATGAAAAAATATATTTTATTCTTGGAAACTTTCAGGTTGAATAAAAAACTCAAACCATAAATGTTGATAATTTCAGCAGTAATTTCAGCGTTAGAAGGAAGTGATGCTGGTGTGAACAGCAGGGGAACATGAAGAAGTCTCTGTTTTATTCCTCTGATCATATTTATCACTCTGAGGCCATCAGGCTGTTGCAGTGAGATGCCTCTTACTTCCTGTTTCCTGTCTGGCTCATTTCCACAGCTCTCATGAAAACTGTCCCTTTGTCTTTGAGCTTTGTCCATGGCTGTGCTTTAAAATGATGTTGTTATTAATCCCTCTGAGATGACCACACAGTGATAACATCATGTGGGAGGGGGACAGGATATAATGAAAAAGGTCTTCTGTAGTTCAGATTTTCAACCATTAGAGCCTGATTGTGTTTGCAGTTGGTATTCATGCTGCTAGGAGCTGTAAGCTTCTGTGTGATGCAGAAGCTTTAAAGTGTCACTATATCTAAAGCAAAAATACACAATGGTTCATTTGTTGGTTTGGATTTGCCCTGAAAAGTGCAACTGGGTAAAATAAATATATCTCTGTTAGTTGATCTGAAAACAGTGAAAATAAAAAAGGCTAAATGACGTGAAAGAAAAAAAAGTTAAGCTGTTTATCCATCCATCCATCTACTAAATATCTATATTATTTTACTCAGATTCTCGTTCCGGGCCGCGGGGAGCAGGTGTGTCAGTGGACTGGTCTCCAGTTCATCACTGGACCACACAAAGACAAAGAAGTACTCTCATTCACACTGAAGGACAACTTAGACTTAACTCAACATGTACAGTTCTATTCTGCAGGAGGAAACCCATATTTACAGGGACAAAATGTAAACTCTTCACAGAAAGGTCCCCAGATAGGAAGCAAACCTGTGACCTTCCTGATGTGAGGTAACAGCAGAAACCCCTGCTCCACCATGTCACTCAAGATCCTGTCGTAAAATTAGAGGAAAAACTAGTAAAAAGTACATATATTTGTGTAGTTAATAGATTTTGCTAGTTGTTTTGTATTTGAGGCGACTCTGATTCAAACAGCTGCAGGTTACAAATACTGTAAACCACCAATTTGTCCTAAGTGAGGCGAAACTGAAAAATAACACAATATTTAAGGTATTTCAAAATGTCAAATATGTCCTTTAATGACCATAACTGATTTTTTGTGCTTTAATGTATTAGGAAAGGTTTTGTTCTCAGAATGGTCCTCATGTAAAAACATGTTCGTATTCTTATCCTAAATGTCTCTTACTTTTGTTCGTACAAAGGGTTTGTACGAACATGTCACGTCAGATTCAACAAACTCTTCTATCTTCAGGAAAAGTGTGTAAATGAGCTGCGTAAATTCACCTGTTCTATCCAGC
>NW_013954011.1:25957-27233 GCF_001266775.1 Austrofundulus limnaeus
CTTCCTGGTATGTGTGGCAGGAAACATATCCTTATATGGTGTTTTTATGGTGTAATTATGCTAATCTCCTCTCCTCGTACAGCTGATACACATTCATGAATTTACGCAGCTCATTTACACACTTTTCCTGAAGATAGAAGAGTTTGTTGAATCTGACGTGACATGTTCGTACGAACCCTTTGTACGAACAAAAGGAAGAGGAATTTAGGATAAGAATACAAACATGTTCTTACATGAGGCCCATTGACTTCACACCACCTGTTTGATTTAAAACTTCATGAGTATCTCCTGGGTCTGCCCAACACTTCCAGGTTCAATCAGTGAGCATACAGTACGTGTAAAGTAGTGAGCAGATGTCTCTGGCAGTGCTGTTTGAAACTCTCACCCATTAGTCTTGTGTTCACTTTCATTTACTCATTTTATATTTTCTTTGATTCTTTTGGTTTAAATCAGCTTTGTGCAACAATTACATTTGACAGAAAATGAGAGTGCCTCACATCTATTATCTTATTTTACTTTCATGTTTTGTAAACCTGTTAGTTAAAGTGTTTGCACTTGTGAAACTGTATCCCCAATGCTGGGTGAGAGAAATGTTTCTTTTTAATCAAAGTGCTGTTTTGAATCTGGGGGATTTTATTTTGTGTTTCAGAAATAGCTGTAGGATCTGCTGTTGTCGGGGAAAGAAAAGTAATCCTCTCAGTTTGGTGCTCTGTCATCTCTGTGTCTCCATCACTTTGTAATGATTTCTCCTGCAGTATGATCCCTCCCCCTCTGCCATCTTCAGACCCTCTCTCACTCTGTGGGAGAAGCATCCTGTGGTGCCAGAATTGGATTTGGTTTTAAAGAAGCCTTGTGTGAACGTCCACCTGAACGACACCACTGTGGGTGTAAATGAAACTGAAAGGATTAATGACTAAACTGTGAGTGGGGTGGGATTCTCACCTTGTGGGGTCCAGAAAGCTTGAGTGTGTACGTTCAAACTGGTTCCACAGCAATGGATGAAATGTACACAACAGTCCACTATAAAGACCACGTCAGTGTTATATTTGTATAAAAGACCATGTCAGTGTTACATTTGTATAAAAGAACATGTCAGTGTTACATTTGTATAAAAGACCATGTCAGTGTTACATTTGTATAAAAGACCACGTCAGTGTTACATTTGTATAAAAGAACATGTCAGTGTTACATTTGTATAAAAGACCATGTCAGTGTTACATTTGTATAAAAGAACACGTCAGTGTTACATTTGTATAAAAGAACACGTCAGTGTTAC
>NW_013954011.1:27596-28326 GCF_001266775.1 Austrofundulus limnaeus
GTCAGTGTTACATTTGTATAAAAGAACATGTCAGTGTTACATTTGTATAAAAGACCATGTCAGTGTTACATTTGTATAAAAGACCACGTCAGTGTTACATTTGTATAAAAGAACATGTCAGTGTTACATTTGTATAAAAGACCATGTCAGTGTTACATTTGTATAAAAGAACACGTCAGTGTTACATTTGTATAAAAGAACACGTCAGTGTTAAATTTGTTTGCTAAGCGCTAATTCAAAGAGTAGATTGTGTTTACGAGTATTAAAAGTCTCTGTATGAATGATGGATATTTTATTTCACATGTGGGACTTTTGTTTCCTCAGACTTTAACAGTCAGATGAATTATTATCTGTTGTTGGTCAGAACTGTAACATTTAGGTCCCTTGCTGGTTGAAATGAGTTACATTATGTTTGGACCACTGAGTCTCCTCCATGTTGTTGTTGTGTTACACTGGATTGGTGTGTTTTGATGCAGTCATATCTGGATTGTTGGTACACATTTTCTTGACGGATTCTGTTAAAAGATGTCGGTAAAGTTTTGTTTCTACGTGCATGCTGTTGGGCTCCTGAACATTTCAGGCAGCAGCTGTGTTCACTAGCTCAGCAGAAAGTCAGACACATTTTACCATGTACCGTACCACAGCTGTACTTTGTTTCCATTCATTTAGTCTGCGTCAATCAAATTTTACTTTGTTTGCCTGGAAAGTCCAGTTTGTTTGGGTGGGGGGG
>NW_013954011.1:30587-39682 GCF_001266775.1 Austrofundulus limnaeus
GGGTAAAGGTGTTCACTGCAAGCATAACAAAAGTCAACTAATAGTCTCAGATTGTTTTGCAGAAGGAGGGGGTAGGTCCTCAGAGTCTCAGAAACCCAGTCTCCTCTCTGGTGCATTTACAGCTGATATTAACCAATACCCTGTCATAGTGACACTTGATATTTTGATATAATTTCTTTATGAATACTTTCTAAAAACCCACCAAATGTGGTAAAAAGCAGCCCAAATGTTAACAACCAGCCCAAAACTGTTTTTTCCAGCCCAACATTTTCAAAAGCAGCCTAACTGGGCGGAAACCAGTCCAATCTGGCAACACTGCGCAGGGCATTGTGGGTAATAACTAATAAAGTTACTCATATCTTGTAGGGGTGGGAATATTTTACTATCTCACAATTTGATTCTGATTTTTGGAGCCACGATTTGATTCAAATTCGATTTTTCATTCAAAACCGTCTCTCATGCTGAACTCATTGTTAAAGACTGTTTGACACATTTGACAAAAACAAAATAAAATAAATCCTACAACCACTAAAATCTGATGTCACTCCCTGTTTGTTTACGGTGTATTCAGACCAGGAAAGTCCTTTGGTCCACTTGTTTGGTCCGGACCAAAAGTGGACTTTATTTTTTTTTCATTTGGTGCGGTTTGTATTCACATTGTGCTTTTTTACAAATGAACTATAAGTTGTAAACAAAATCATGAGGGTGACGATCATTGTTCCTATTGGACAGAAAGGACGGGGGCGGGGCTGAGCCACAGACCCAGAAGAAAACAAGGAAGTCCTGCGTGTTGCGGTTCTGATGCGCACGTTTACACACCAGGAGAAGCGTTGCGGTTCTGATGCGCACGTTTACACACCAGGAGAAGCGTTGCGGTTCTGATGCGCACGTTTACACACCAGGAGAAGCTTAAAGTAAAAGAGCTTGGACCTTATCAGGAAACATACTGTATATAGCATTTTCTCAAAACGTTTATAACATTTAATGTTGTTATCTTAATTTTTTGTTATTCTTTTGTGTACCAAAAATAGTGGTGGGGCGGCGCCCTGGCGCCCCCTATTGGACCAGCTGCCACTGAGCAGCAGCACAGGTGAGGGGAGGGACAGGTTGTTCACAGGGTTTAGTTTGACAAAGTGCAGTGGGACTGAACCACACCAACTATAAATGTAAACAAATCTGTAATTCTGGTCTCCAGTCAAACCGAACCACTATCAGGTGTGAATACGACCTGACAAACGGACAGCTTTGTTTATTTGTCCATCTTTTAAATTAAATAATAAATAAAATAGTTTGTTTTGATTATTATACTGACCCAGACCACCTTGAAGGTGTTCCCACCTGTACTGTGTTTATCCAGGTGAGACCAGACAACCCAGGGCGATGAACCCTCGACTCGATGCTAAATAAAAAGCAACACAGAACTGAATAAATACACACATGGCTCGCCACAGTCATTTTCAAAGTGTGGATTAAATAATACAATTGCTTGCCATACATGCACCTTTACTGTCTCTTGACTGCAGCTGTGGACCTGCAGAGCTGTTCCCACACAGCAGGGCTCCTGTGTTGTTGTGTATCACTTGTGCTTTGTTGGGTGTACACTAGTTAAAATGTTATTTTAGTTGTGTCTGTTAAAATGCAGTTAAATAAATAACGAGCTCTCTTTTATGAGATCATCTGTCACCGACTTATTTGTTGTCCTGTGGTGAATCACTAAGTGTGAGTTCCTTCTGATCAGGGGTTGAATTGTGTTGAATCTGTTTTGTTGTTTGTGTAACTTGAATAGATTGAGCTGTTGGCAGTGCTTCAAGCTCCAGATCATTATGAGCCACTGACCAGTACAGCCCTAACACTGACACCAGTTTCTGCATGTAGTGCAGTTTGTGGGACTGACAGCAGCAGGACAAACCTTGGTCAGCAGTAAAACTATTGAAGTTTGGGCCTCTACAACTTCAGTTCTGTTCAGTTTTTCCATGGCTGAAATGTTTCGGTCAATGCAGTCCACAGTGTCCCAGAGAAACCTTAAATATCTGTAAATACATCTCTGAGTGCTGTTTAATGAAGTGAACAAAGAGAAACAGGCAGCACACCAGTTTATCTGACCTGTGACTGCTCTGTGGAAATGACCAGACATGACCAGCCACTTTACAACAATGTGGTTTTACACCAATAATGTGTAACAAATCTGTGAAACAAAACACAACAACAAAAGAAAAACTGCTGTGGGAGGTGATAATGACACAAGAACACTGGACAAAGTAAAGGCAGGAGGCTGCAGAGCTGTCAGGAGTCAGTTAGTAAACTGAATCCTGCTGTATGAGAAGCAGAAAGCAAAATAAATTACATGAAATTAAATTAAATAATGTTAAAAAAAGAGTCAAAATACATCAAATCTAAATAATCTTAAAATAATGACAGAAGCATGAAAGATCTAATTATAGCAGCGAGCCAACACAGAAACTGCAAACACAACAAAGCTCACAGGATCTGACAAATCTGGCACCTCTATATTTGTCCACAAGTGTTTGTGCCTCTGGTCACGGTTGTCTTTTAGCTCACATTCTTGGAGCTAAGAGGTTTAGAGATGGTTCAGGCATCTGTGGAATCAAAATCCAGCTAAAAAGTTTTAAAAAATCACATCACTGTTTGATTTATTTGTGTAGTTAATACTCTTTAACACAACTGTGCACAAGTTCACACTTTTTGTCTGTAAAATGTTGAAGTTTTTAAAGGTCACTTGGCTGTGGCAGCCATCTTGAATCAGATCAACACCAAATGTAAAACAGTTGAAGAGATACTGATGATTACTTTCTGCAAGGTCAATGAAAAATGAGTGCAGAGCTTCATGAGACATCTCAGTAATAGACACACACACATACACACAAAYACACACACACATGTACACACAGACAGAAGCACAACCATTGTTATCTGTTTCACCTTTCAGTAGCAGGTAAAGTGTTTTAGTTGTAAGAGGAGGTGCTTTAATGCTTACTGGTTCCTTTTCCAGAACCAACTTTAACTTATGGATCAGTGTTGATTTAGACTGTTAATGACTGGACTGAAAGAACAGGGAAATATGGTTTTAATTATTCATAAAACTTTCTCCAGTCTATCTGCTGAGCTCAAATTAATTCAATGCCTACAGCCTGAAAGCATTTTCAAAATTAAAGTTATCTTGTCGTTACCAGGCCTGAAGCAGGTTCAACGACAGATGACTCAGACATTTCAGGGACCAAATTTAATTTCCCATGCAGTCGTCTTTTTGTTAAACATTGGCTGCGAGCCGGAGCAGTAGAGTACTCCTGGATGTTTCCAACGCCTGTGGAAACAGCTGTCAGTCAGACATCACCTGCTACCCAGTTCTGTCATGAAACCACCCCCCCAACACATGCACACATTAACACCACTGAGACCTAAACTATTAACACTCCTAACCTCACGGGAGGTTACTCTTTTTAACTTCTGATTCTTCTTCCTTTATTCAGCTCACTGTCAACCATCCCAACGGCCAAAACTCTCTGCTTAGTCCTATCGTTTCCTTTTTTTCCTCTTATTTCAGTGCTGCCTGGAGATTTAGCTCCATTAGACTGCAGGCTTACACACTCTGATACCATTTCCATAACATCTCCTCTGGGTTCATGAGAAGCAACTGTCTCAAACTTGAAGTGAAACAAATCATATAAAAAGTCCACCTTATTACAAATCTAGTGTTTTTATGTATCAGAAAACCAAATACATTAAAACACACAAGTTCCACTTTAATATGAACTCAATTAAAAGAAAAGTCCAAATGGAAAAGATGTGTCTAAAAACCAAGGCCACTCCATATTTTAACTTTATAACTCTCACTGGTGCTTTTCTGTCTGACGTTACCATGTTCAGCTACTCTTTTAATGCCCTCTCTGTCTTCTTTGCTGGATAACTTGAAAAATAAGTGAGCTATCAACTTCCATTGACATATGGCAACATGTAGTTGTAAAAAAATGGGGTTGCCGTTGGCAAGCTAAAATTCAAAATGGCCACCCCGATCATTTAAGTTATCTACACTTTTTAGTTTTTCTATTCCATAAAAGTAATGATTGGGGTGGCCAAAGATCAATCTGTGATGACCAAGGCCACCATTGGCCACGCCTCGGCTCCACAACAGCAMCAACGGTGGATAAAATTGCTCCCTTCTCTTGCCAAATAGCTCCACTTTGCGCCACCTTGGACAAGAAAAACAAAGAAACACTTAGCTCTATTCTTTAACACAGGAACTCCTACACACTTTAATATTTTACATCAAAATCAAAAAGCGTTACTTACTTTCTCTGTTCAAGCCCGGTCTAGAAAAACATGCAAAAACTAAAAGCATCCAATATTCCTGACTGTAGAATACTTTGGTCTACAGAGGAGTTCTTGGTAGACTGAATGACTGCAACGTGCCCAGACGCTGTGGCTGAGAYATCTGTGCTGATGAGCAGTGTTTAGTTTTCTACAAACTTGTCACTAGCTGCGTTTCCATTGACCATAATAATCGCAAATTAGAATTTAGAAAATATATTTGGTTATTGGAAACACACCAATTTAAAAAGAACTTACGTTTTTCGACAAAATGGTTTTGCGCTAGGATAAGGTGGTTTTTCAGCCGTATGGAAATTGCTGTATTTCGTAAAACTTCATGGAAACACTTTTTTTGCATCACAGGAATCACGTGATCAACAACYGGATGTTTCTACTGGCGAAAAAGACGACGAAGAAAAACACAACAGGAAGTAGAAGTAATAAAATCACTGACTACAATTTCCCAAAAACGCTGCATACGTAGCCGCTCCCAAGTGTAAGGCGCTTGTCGCTCGAAAACCTCAATAAGACGCTACCTAATTTCCCTCTGAGATCAATAAAGTATTTTGAATTTGAATTGAATTGAATTGACGTCTGCTCTGATGGGCGATGATGAGTGCTAGTGCCATGGTAGCAATATGAATATACCTCATGTAAGTGTTTACATCCATTGCTGCCATGTTTGTAATGACTTATTGTGAGAAAACACATAATTTTAATTGCATTTATTACTTAATGAAAACACCGCTATAGTGAAACTTTTTTTCAACATTATCAGAATATCGACAAAGTTTTACACACATTTGCAACAGAAATGCAGGTACTGTGCATTATGGATAAAAATCTTTATTTTCAGTCTCATCTGTCCAAAGGACAATTTCTCAGAGGTCTTGTTCATTCAGAGGAAGTTTTACAAACCTATGTTGTGCTGCCATGTTTTTAGATCAAAGAAAGTTTCTCCTGCAACCCTACAAACAAGCTATATTTGTTTGTGTTTTTCCTAATCCTTTATTCATTAATGCTAGTTTAACCTGCTGACTAAGGTTTGTACAGCAGAGGCTTAGCTCTGTTCCAGTTCATCCTGATGGTGATTAGTGAGGTTGGCACTGTGTGCAGGCTAGGGTTGGGTACAGAAACTGGGTTCTGGTATGGCACCGGGGCGAACATCAACAGTGTACACAGACCGAAACACATCTCTAACTTCAGTGCCTCAAAGAAAGATGTTAATTTGTGCCCTCTGGTGTTCACTGTTAACACTGACAGCCTCTGGTGTTCACTGTTAACACTGACAGCCTCTGGTGTTCGCTGTTCACAGTTAACACTGACAGCCTCTGGTGTTTCACTGTTAACACTGACAGCCTCTGGTGTTCACTGTTCACAGTTAACACTGACAGCCTCTGGTGTTCACTGTTCACAGTTAACACTGACAGCCTCTGGTGTTTCACTGTTAACACTGACAGCCTCTGGTGTTCACTGTTAACACTGACAGCCTCTGGTGTTAACTGTTAACACTGACAGCCTCTGGTGTTTCACTGTTAACACTGACAGCCTCTGGTGTTCACTGTTAACAGTGACAGCCTCTGGTGTTCACTGTTAACACTGACAGCCTCTGGTGTTCACTGTTAACACTGACAGCCTCTGGTGTTCACTGTTAACACTGACAGCCTCTGGTGTTAACTGTTAACACTGACAGCCTCTGATGTTCACAGTTAACACTGACAGCCTCTGGTGTTTCACTGTTAACACTGACAGCCTCTGGTGTTCACTGTTAACACTGGCAGCCTCTGGTGTTCACTGTTAACACTGACAGCCTCAGCACACAATCTCCATGGACTCGGCTCGGTCTCGGCCCAATGCATCTCTCCAAGTGCACTCCACAGGTGCTGCCTCAGAACCTCCTCCGGTGGTCCTGGTAGAAGCGAGTACAGCACACTTATGATTTTAACGTCAGCAGAATTCTGCCCGTGGATTAACTCTTGGATTGACTGACAGCAAATTTCCTCCAGGAGAGAGCTGCTTTTGTTTAGGAATACAAGCGCGTTGCATGATATGAAGACATGGTGAAATAAAACTGTCTTTTTGAAAAAAGCAGAACTTGTAAACACTTCCTGGAGAGAGGTGAAGGAGACGAAGCTGAGCAGATCAACAAACTGGCCACATGGTTACACAAGCACTTAGCTAAACAGCACTGTGATAATAAATTAATTAATCAATCAATTAATCAATTAATTAATTTTAAAAAGTGAAGTCCAAACAGTAAGACCATAACAGCTTTTATATTTTATTTTATTTTATGATCATTTTTAACACAACAGTTGAAACTGCTGCAGATGGTCCGTACATTATCACACCCACAGAGTGAGGGACACACTGCGTGGAGGCACACACGGACACTGAGCAGAACCGACCCGACCCAAAGTGAATCTAGTAGAACTGAGTTCATGAAGAGGGGCTGAACAGGTGCGGCTGCAGTTAACAGTTATACTGTTTATTATATATTATAGACGAGATGATGAAAGCCAAATGGTCCAAAGTGTGGTGTCACTTTACAAAATAAGATGCAGAAACTTCCACCTACAACAMATRMTTWAAGAATATTTGGTGCAAAGACRAATTATTAATGGTTTTAAGTTAATAAGTTGGTCAATTTCAAGTTTGACTTTGACTCAGGAATAATCATTGCTTCATAAACCTCTGTGTGAGTGTGTGTGTTTTATTTATTTATTTTTAAAGTACCAATTTAAATACTGTTYAGGAACCGGTACYKTTTTGAAAGTATCGATTTAGCACCGGTACCAACCCTAGGTYAGTCCTGTTGTTTGACACCAAACAAACATCTCTTACAGTGTTTGCTTTGTGAATTGGGGACAGATATATTGAAACAACAAAGACCCTTTTCTCAACGTGTTGACACAAATTTAAAAGTATAATTTTGCCAAAATGCTGAAGCAGTACAACTGTCCCAACTGAAACACATGAATTCAACGACTTACAAGTGTTGGTGAATGCCTGCRTTCATCCAGATGTAGTTTTCTACCTTCATTAAAATAAATTAACATGTTCAAATTAACATGGCAATTAGCTTCAGAGCCACTGAGAGCTATTATTGGAAACTGGGTCTATACAGAAACTCCAGCTGAAGCTCTATCTACTCCAAATCTGCTGGTGATTTAACCAACCCTCCTGTGACTGGTCATTTAATTAACCTTGTCAAATGTATCTGCTTTAATCTCATATCTAATTTCATCTGTTAATTTAAAACCGTTCCTAACAAGGCCACCCCCCCAGCCATCAAATGTCACTTATAGATGCATAAAGGACTTAGTTAATTAGAGCTGTCAGAAAATGGACAAATATGGACAAAGAATGAGGATGGATTTTCTTTTATTACTTTCCTCGGAGGGTTATTAATTCCAGGGGAATCACCTCAGCTGATATGACTGTGTGAGAGTGGAGGGTGGTGGTGGGGGGGGGAGGGGTGATGAAGTTAGATATGGTGAGAGAAAAACCTTCACTTCCTTCAGACTAATCAAATATGACTCTTTCCAGCTTTGTGGCAACTTCATTTCCTGTTAGACAGGAAATTTCATTGCATTTTCCACCAGTGATTCTGCATCTCATATTGATCTAATAATATTCAGATTGTAATGTCAAATTATATTGAGTCTGCCCAGAGCCCACTGAYGTCTGCACTGGAAACATGATAAAAATGCATTTCTATCCAGGAAATAGTCAAATTATTTATTGTAGAAGCATTTAAAGTTTTTCTTCATTTCATACTTTTACATAGTTTGAATGATTCATGATTTAATCTCATTATATTCTGCTGCAATCTGAAGATAAATCTGTGGTTAAACTGGACAGCTGAACAAGTCAAATGTCTTAATATGTCTGTTTTTCTGTGTGTGCCAAAAATGAATCAGCAGTTCTAAAGCCATCTGAGCTTACATTTCACGTTGCTTTTTACATTTAAAATGTGGTTCTGACACAACTAATAGTGATTTTTTATTATCTAAGTACTTGTTCACATTTTCAAACACATCCTGTGCTGGATGAAAACTGTTTGTCTAACAGATCAGAGCCTGTTGTTACACGTTGATGAATTAGTGTGTGTTCACACCTGACACATTAAGTTCTCTTTAAACAGACCACAGTTTGTTCCCCCGTTGGTCCGGACCTTTTCTGCAGCTGTGAACACACTCATGAACCCTGGTGAGGACCAGACAACAGGACCGAGACCCATCTTTGAGSTGGTCTCGGTCCGCTTCCAAACAAACTCTGGTKCGGTTCACTTCTGGTGTGAAGACAGACCGGACTTGAACTGAACCAACGGGAAACATGATCCTTTTTGGACTTCACAAGCCACCGTTGTTGTTTCTTTTTAGAACTTAATATTAGTTTAGTTTCTTCATCATCGTGACTTTTTGTAAGAAGAAAAGAAAAAGAAAAAGTGAAATGTAATGGGAAAGAGTGAAAGAGAGATTAGACGTTTTGTGAAATAAATATGGAGAAAACACAAGAAAACACAAGACAACACACCTACAGAAAGAGCCATCGTTGTTAAACTACATTAGCCCTTCAGTGTTGCTAATGCTAACACTGTGCTACAAACAATGAGTCTGTGTGGGTCAGAAAATGTGGACCATCTTSTCTGTTTTAAGGCCCTATCACACTAGACAACTTATGCAAACTTATAAAACATTTTTAAGTCTAAACTGTTAATTAAAATAATATTTTAACAATTTTGTAAGAATTACATTATTTTCACG
>NW_013954011.1:39836-45958 GCF_001266775.1 Austrofundulus limnaeus
TTATTGGAACTAAGCTGGAAAAATAAATATGAAGCTCAATTCAATTATAAAATATGAGGGAAAGTTAAAAATCAAAAATCAGTAGGTCCAAGAGACTTCTTCAGTCTGATGAGTTTCAGGTGAACTCAGCCTTATAAGCTCCGCCTCCACATGGACAAACAGGTTAGTCACATGTAAAAGAGGACCATCGACTAACAATAGGCTTGATTAGCTCTATTGTTCATAGAGGGTCATGTGACCCAATGGGGGAAAGTTCTTAAAATATTTGGTGCATTTTAAGTGTTTTATTCATTTATTTTGCCATTTATTCATTTCTGTTAATTATTATATAATATATTATAATTCCACTGAGTTTGTTTATTGCAATAAACAAGAACACAGAAATTAGCTGCGAGCCTGTCTGTGAAGATCTGTGCTAACAGGCATTTCTAATGGTCTAACTGTAAATACTGGTTCAACAGATGCTGTCATAAACAGACTACAGCTGTGTCTCCATTGTCCATAAAAATTATCAAATTAGAATTTCGAAAATAAATTTGCTTAATGGAAACATGTCAATTAAAAAAACACATTTTTTTTGACAAAATGGTTTTGCTCTAGGGCAGGGCTTTTTATCGAAATTGCTCCGGGGGCCACAGTTACTGCAGGTCAACAGCTGAGGGACCGAACATCCAGCAAGTAAAGTTATTATTTAAATAAACCAAGTATTACAAAGATCTGTTACATTTGAATGAGATTATTTTGCTGCATTTAATCATGAATACAACATGCAGAACCCTATAACATTAGTGATAATTACACATTATCTAAAACTAAAAGAACACATTCTGCCTTTTACACAAATAATATTTTAACATCTCTGACTTGCCAACTTTTAAAACCAAATTTATTTTCACTTTCATAGTTTTATCTTCAACTGTTTGTAGTTTTAACTGTCTTAGATGTTCATAGAAATGGTTTTTACCAGCTTGTAGCCACGATTCAGATGTTTCTGTAGAGATCAAACATGTCTATGTTTAACTAAACTATGTTTAAGACACTTTATTTTTTCTACTTGGCCTTCAGAGGAGTCGGACACTTTTTGCTCTCTCTCCCAAACCTCCATTTTTCCCTGCTTTGCAGCCAGATCAAGCCTTTCTTCTACCTATCAGTCGACAACAAAAGAACTATGGATCTGGTCAACTGGTCCCTGAATGCAGTCGACACCATTTGTTCCACTCTGAGATTAGAGCGAGGGGAGCGCAGCTGTCCCAGTGGAACWGTGGCTGCAGGCAGAGTTTCTGGGTCTTAGGGGTGGAATCTAGTCTGCTTGGCCCCGCTTTCCATTGGAGACATCGAAGATGTGTTTAYATTCRGATTTATGATAATCGGATTCCTGCTGATCGGCTGTGGAGGAGTTCTGGTTCATCGGAAAATGAAAACGATCCAGACAGCAGTCCGGGCCTGTGAAAAGCTGTCAGAAACCTTGGATAGCACCTCYCGTACTGCAAACGCACAGACCCAGATGCTGGGGGATATAAGTCGCAGACTGGATGTGATTCTGACGAGGATCACAGCTCAGCAGCGTGCCCGTGAGTAGTGAGTCCACCTGGGTGAAGTTTCATAYGGGAGAGGCGAGGTGGTAAACAAATCTGGAATGTTGACATTTTTTGCAACACAGAGACKCAGTTAAGACTTAWAGCAGTGAAAACAGYCTGCTTTCTCCAAACAATTATGTTTATCATTGGATCCCTGCAGCTGTGACCTCAGACTCAAGCTGATCAAACCTCCCTGGAATGACACGAGAGAAGAAAGCCTTGATCCCCCCCTCCCATCCCCTGTTCCATCTGTGTTAGACTGGTCTTAAGGCCGCACTGGGTGGAAATAGAGAACTGAACTCTTGTGACTTGTGCTTTGACTGATAACAACTGGTTTGGACTCTGGAGGTCTCTGATCGGTTCAGGCACGAAGTTCTGCCCTGGAAGTCACCGGCTTCGCTGCACCCCTCCCCCATACCATGTGTTTAGACCCCCGACCCCCTCCCCTCCTTAGCTGATTGCACTATTTGCAGAGTAGTTTTTTGAGCATATGTTTTTGTGTTTTTCTGTATAAAACACAGGATTAAAGCTCTTTTTTTAACTCATCCTTCCTACTGTGTGTGTATTCTAAACTGCAAGGGTAGCGCACTAAGTTGTGAAAGACCCTGGACATCCGTTCCTCCATGTTTGTTACGTGTGTGTGTTTCTCTGGACGGATGTTCTAAACTACAAATTTAGTTCTGCACTGCGTCTTGATGTGTGTGAATGACAATAAAACGCTTCTGATTCTGATTCTTCTGATTCTAAAACAACTCAGAGAAATTAAAGCTGAAAACCGGGGGTTTGGGCTCAAGAGATGAATGAACCCATTGACGGGCCGAACTTTGGTCACCGGCCCGCGGGCCACCRGTTGAATAGCYSTGCTCTAGGATAMGGCCGTATCARAATTGATGTKTTTCATAAAACTGCAATGGAAACACTTTTTTCACATCATGGGAGTCACGTGATCAACAACCGWCTGTTTCTACTGGYGACAAAGACGACAAAGAAGAAGACAACAGGAAGTAGACGTAGTAGTAAAATCACTGAAGTAGTAAAATAAAATTACCGACTTCAGTTTCCCAGAAAAAAAACACACACGGGGCTTGTTGCTGGATGAGATGCTGACGTGTCCTCTGATGATGAGCGCTAGTGTCGTGGCAGCAATATCCATGTGTTTACATGTGTTACCACCATGTTTGTAATGACATCACCAGAACAAACATATTCACACGTGACTTTAACAGCATTTCTTCATGGAAACACTGCAGCTRCAAAACTGTTTTCTTTTTTACATTAACAGAATATTGACAAAGTTTTGCACACATTTGCAATGGAAACACAGCTTCTGACATCTTTTCTGACTGGGTCAAGATAAAATAATGGTGAAAATTACAGCCAAAAACATCCCTATGTGTCAAACAAAACAAAACAAAACACAGAGTTGTCCCAGTAAACTGGTGTCATTTGGTCAGTAGAATATAACCTCTTGATCTAGATCAAAAGTATTTTTCCATTACAGTGACTAATGTACACTGTCCCATTAATGAACTTTTTACAGGTTAATGATGAGAAACTGCCTGTTGTTGCCTAATGAACTCGATCTCTGTCCTCTGATACAGGCTATTGATCTGTGCTGTTATGTTGTCATGGTAATGACAAAGAAACACAATTACTTTCTACAATTACACTCTTGTTCCACAGCAGGACAAGAGTGTACCACCTTAATCCCAACATGGTGCAGTTAGCGTGTTATTGCTGTAATACATTAGGCTGTAACTTGTTAAATACAGGAGCTGAAGAAATGTTAACTTTATTAAAAACTGAGAGAACAGCTTCTCTCTGTGTAMCTACTGATAAATGACCATTTATGTAACCCTGTTTAACAAATGGATAAAGCTGTAGGAAGGTTTATAAACTCAGGTGACAGTCAGAGTGAACTGTGGGTTTGAACGAACAGAGATATGTCTTTCATGTTTGTGTTTTAACATCTGAATTACAACAAAAAAGCTGAAATATTTTTATGGCATGAAACTGGAGAGACAGAAAAACGAATTGTGTTAAAAATGGAAAAGACCTGAAAACAATTAAATGTTCATTTGATGAGTGGGAAATGCCTTATGGTACAATAACAGCTTTGTTCAAACACCATCCTGTATGAGCTCTAAAAGACTTGCAGAAATCCAGCTGGTGCTGTAAATAAAGTAGGTTTACCCTGAAGGTAAAATATATTTGCCATAGAGTTACAGTATCTGCTGATAATTCTTGTAAAGCTCAGAACAACAGTGTGGTTAGAGCTCAAAACGTTTCTGTCACCTGTTCATCCAAACAGTCGACCCTCCTCCCATGGATGCAGTCAGGCTGCTACACACCTGCAACACCTGAAGTGTGAGGAACTCACCTGTCCTCAACAGGAAACACAGCTGAAAACAATCAAATCAAATCAATCAATGAGAAAAGGTTCAGATGATCAATGGAAAAGCTGTTGGACCTCAACTCACCAAAATCTGATTTCAGATCTTCTCTGGTAGGACTCTTCTGCTCTTTCACCTACAATCAATCAATCAATCAATCAATCAATCAATCAATCAATCAATCAATCAATCAATCAATCAATCAATCAATCAATCAGTCAATAAAACTACAGTGTCAAAGTAAGTGAAATCTCTACAAAGTAATCTAAACTAGAATACTTCGTGGAGCAAAGGGACTGGCTCTGTGTGTGGCGTTGTTGTAACAGAGTTTTGGAGATGTCTCTTGTCCACCACACCWAATGTCAAATCAATGTGGCTGAAAACTGTCAGGTCATGGTCACTTTTACATTTTAGCATTAGTGGCCATCTTGAATTTTATTTTGCATCCTGAATGTTGTGGAGAATGTTTCCAGCTACTACCACACCAAATTCAGCTCAAAATGTCCTGAATGATCAAGTTATTGATSTTTAAAATGAGCTCATCTTGAATTTTTATTTAGCATTTACAATTTGTTAAATAATGTTCTCACGTACTAATACTGTATACCAATTTCAAGCTTTCTATGTAACACAAGCTGATTTATGTTTTTTGAAAATTAGCATTAGCAATTAGCCAAAACATGTAATTAGCATCTAAAATATCATAATCAGTGGTGGGCACCAGCCTACTAAAGCACAGATCTGCTAATTGCGGATACTTTTTTTTTTTTGCGCTTTAATGGTCTTACTAATTTTTATAATTCATAAGCAGATTTGCACTTTCTAAAATTAAAATACAGTACCACTAATAACTAATTATCTACCAGTCATCATCATGATGAACAGCAGAAGGTATGACTGTCAATGAATCACAACATGTGATCTATCCAACAGCACCCCTCCCAGATAAACACTCTTATTGTGAAGGTACACATCCTGCTGACTGTTGCTTTGGGTCAGGGTTCTCATTTCCCACAATGCTTTGTGTCTGCTTACRTAGCAGGAAGGCAACAGYAAAAACAGTAAACGTTTGTAATCCATGCTAAAATTTTGTATGTGTTGATTTATTTTACTTTACAATCAGAGCTCCTTTTTTAAAAAAATAAATTTTAAACACTGGAGCTCAATACTTGATGTAATTGGTCGAAGCAACGGGGTTAGAGACTCAGAAATGATTTAAAGATGTTATACTGGTGAAGACTGACATCTAGTGGTCAACTGGATCAACTACATGGAAAACTTTAAAATCCAAGCTCTTATTTTGAAGGGAAGATAGTTTCCTGTACTGCGTGCTTTCGTTTCACGTCACAAATCAAATCCATCATGTACCCAGAATGCATCGCTTCAGTTTTCCAATAAACAGTTTTAAAATTACTTTATTGATGCTTCTTTAATGAAAAATCTACAACAAACAAAAGAAAAAGACAAAGAAGCAGCCGAACTAGCAATCCTCAACAACTTTTTAATTTTTACACCAGGAGCTAAAGGTCTGTTTCAGGAAATCACATCCCCAGCTATCGGTGGTTGTAGGATTGTAGTTGTACAAGTGTTCATACACCACTAGTTGGCAGTGTTGTACATATATTATACATGAATTATTGTCAGTTACTAAATGTCAAATTGAACTTGTGCTTTAAAATTAGCTTCTGCTAGCTTTTCTGTGGCATAAGCACTTTTGAAGTTGCGGACCTAAATATTTTTCTTAAGTGCTTAAGAAATTGCGGAGCAAATTTTTGGATTAGTGCTGCCCACCACTGATCATAACATCCAGTATCTGCTGCTCGCTGAAAGGATCAGACAGATGGAGTGGATTCTACGGAGGGTTGTGTAACAGAAAAAGACGTTCCTGGACCCTGTAGACAATCTTTCAACTGAAGCTTCCTGTAATTGTTGAGGATGTGTTGAAATCAGCTTTAGGAACGTGTTTTTCTGCTTCAGTATTAACACTGACACTCTGTAGGGTCCATGTCTGATCATTTGAGAGAGCGGCAGCAGATAACGTATGATGTGTGTGACATCACGAGTGGAGATCACTATTCAACATGGCCCAAGATTATGGCAGGTCATTTTGATTTGATTTGATTTGATTTATTTATTTAACAGGAAAAGATTA
>NW_013954011.1:49713-51072 GCF_001266775.1 Austrofundulus limnaeus
GGCGCTCACGGCCCAATTGTGTGCCGCGGCCCATGGGTTAAGAATCTCTGTTCTAAATGGTACTGCAGTTGTATTAACACCATCTTTATTTCCTGCTGTGTCATTTCTGTCCAATGGGAACAATGACCATCACCTGTGTGAGTGTTTTTAAGTTATAGTACACTTTTAAAAAAAGCACAGTGTGAATGCAAACCATACCAAAGGAAAAAATAAATAAAATCATTTTTTAATCTGGACCAAACAACTGGACCAAAGGATTTTTCTGGTGTCAATGCCACGAGCACACTGAACTTTAGCTTAATGTTTGTCAGATTTCTTGACTTCAACCCATTTAATGTTTGTTAGTTGTAGTGGCCATCTTAGTTTGGATTAACTCTAAAAATGAATTAGTTACCACACTAAGCAAACAGACCTAAGATAAGGACTATAGAAGGATATTTGAAGCCAAACGTGACATTTGAACTCCACAACAGAAAGTTTTAGAGGAGGTGTCTGAACCTATTAGGACTCTGGGTGGTTTTCAAGCTACATGCAGATCTTGCAGAAGGTTTTGAGCTCGGCTGCACAGAGGCTGGATGTAAATGGAAAGGATCAGTGCATTTGTTAAGTCAGCGTCACTGGAGCATGCTGCTTCCAGAATTAGACAATGTGCTTATGCAGGCGTTGCCTGAGCGTGGCTACTTCTGTCAAAAACAGTAAGGTTGTCTCCTGCAACATGACAYGGCAACATGGAACTGAAAAATGATCATTTTTACATCCCGTTTACAAAGGTCAACCATGTGACACGAGCTTGCAGTGAATTAATGAATATTAAGTTATGCTTCAAGCTGGTCTGAAGGCTCAGGCCTTGCTCAGTTCACACATTATTGGTTGTGGAAAATACCAGCATGTTTTTGTGTCTTTTACTGGCTTTTTGTGTAGATCTGAGTAATGATGTGATCCCAGTTCATTATCAGACTGTGGGTTTAAAGAGGCTAATCTAGTCCCATCAATGCTTTTAGCTTATTGGTTGTAGGAATTCAATCAGTTAAACTCAGTTTTAGTTTTTCTCTTTTTTCCATTATTATGTTTCTCATGGATAAATCTGGTACATTTACAGAAGTACATTTTCACTGTCTGCTTTAAAGTGGTAATATTATGTGTTTCTCAGGCATAAATACTATACCATAATAAAGTATCTATGTCACATTTAGTTGTTATTAAAATGCTGTTTAAATGTTTAAACAGAAAATAAACTTGACCTCATCATATCTGATGCTAAACACCTTGAAATTGGCCTCTGTCTCTTTAAGAACCTCCTTCCACTTCTGTCCTGCCCATTTCAGCACAGGGCTGTGTGTGTGTGTGTGTGTGTGTGTG
>NW_013954011.1:52072-53996 GCF_001266775.1 Austrofundulus limnaeus
GTTTAATGAATTAATTTTTATCACAAAGAATTATTCTTCAGTTTCACTTGATGCAGGCTGTATCTGAAGCTGACCCACAGCTGGTACACTTTTTATTTCTCCTTTTTCTCTGGAAATGTTAAAAAAACACAAATACTGGATGTAGAAAATATCTGAATAAACCAGCCTGCCTGACAACATGATTATTTATGTTTACGATGCTCAATTATTACATTAGTGTCATTAGTGAGTCTACATCATAATTTCTGAATTTATATTCAGTCTAACTACTCAACAATCCAATAAAGTCCATATTTATATGCTTAATATCAGTAAATATATTTGACAACAGATGAAATCGATTTTAAATAAAGTCAAACATGAACGTTGAAGCTGTTTAATGTTAACATGCAGGTTTTACAATAAAAATAATTAATTTTGGTTAAATATGCGTAATATTAACCTGTGAAACATAACCTTTTTATCTCCTGTAAACATGTTGTAACAATTTCTGCAGTTTATAACAAAGTATTTGTAACATTTGTACGTTTATAAAGCRTTTGTTTGCACCGCGCTACGTTCTGCTCATTGATTTCAATGGTTAGCGTTAGCATTAGCTCAATGCATAAAAAACCCTTGTGAAGCCACGCCCAGGTCACGTGACGCCCAATCCAGTGATGTACTGTATATTAATGGATTTACCTTTAATGTTCCAAGACAATAAAGAGAAGGAGGAGCTGCTGGTCACCTGCAGCTCCTCTCATTAGTTACACTAACAGACTCGTTTACACAATGACAAACACAAAAGTCCTTTTTTATTTTCTAAAATCAGTTGGCTGTAGTATGTCAGTCATCTTGAACGTTGTAGATGTACTTTAAATTATGATTCATAATTCTTTCAGGAAAGACTTGATGTCTAATGTTCAGTGTGCTTTATGAGGACAAAAAGAGAAAAATAATTTGACAGAAATAAAACGTATATTTTGATCCAACGAGCTAATTGAAAATGATCCAAGCTTGAGTGAAACAGTTCCCCTGACACCTCCTGATTTCCCAGAGAAAGGAACAATTTAATTCAATACTTCTTATTTAACATCAGTCTTGGTGTTAAGTAGGCTAAGATTTAATAAACGGTGTGAGATGAAAACTGCCTGACTGTCAGAGTCAGTTAGTTTAGTGCTTTTTCCTCTAATCCTTCAGCTGACAGTAATCTGATCCTCACAGTTTCTCATCACACACAATGGAAACATTCATCTTGTTGTCTTCTTCACACTGGTGCAGATCATTTTAATACCCAACATTACTAATGAACATTTGTCTTTACACAAACACTGACACACTGCAGCTGAAATGTTTCAGAGGGAAGGACACAAACAGCTGCAAAGTGAACAAAGCCTGACACAATAAGAGAAAAAACACACAAACTGAACCTGTTTTAGTGAACACATCACAAAAATGACCTTTATTTGTATGAATAAAATAACTTTATCCTGACACTTATGGAGTCTGTATAAATGTTTTACAAATGATTGTTAAAGTGATAGTCTGGTTATTTTTGAGGTGATGTTCTGTCATGTAGTTATCAATAGTTCATATAAGAGCTGTCAGACATTAGTATCTGGCCCAGTACCAGGATTTTAACAAGTACTGGTTCAAAATGTCCTGATATCAGGCAGATAAACCAGGTTAGTTTCAATAAATTTGTCTAAATATTGTAACACATAATTAAAATTTTACTGTTTATTAAAATATATATAAATTGTTTTTCCTTTACTTGTACATGCATTTGTGTGTCTTAAATGTTTATACTTAATTATGTTTATATTTTTTCCAAAAAGTCTTTTTATTTCTGTGTTACATGCTTGTGCTGCCACCGTTTAGCCAAAAGTTTAAAGTTTAGTTTAAAACAAAGGCAAGGAGGATTACCTGTGCCTTTATTTAAAAT
>NW_013954011.1:54996-56386 GCF_001266775.1 Austrofundulus limnaeus
GAACTAAGCTGGAAAAAATAAATATGAAGGTCAATTAAATTATAAAACTTGAGGTAAAGTTATTTTTTTAATGATTTGGTGCATTTTTAATGAATTTATTTATTTAGTGGTTCATTTATATGTTTCTGCTTTTCTGTCAAATTCTGTCAGTTTTGGTCGTCCGTAAACAGGTGTGTTGGAGCAGGAAAATGTGAAACGTGTAGGACTGTGGCCCTTGAGGACCAGGATTACACAGTCCTGATCTGTAAACTAAATGACATCTTGTTTGACTGACAGTTAATAACAAACCATATGTGTGACCCGTGCTGACAAAAGTTGTGGACAGGCTGCAGTGCAAAAAACACACAAAAATACTTCATTGTGACTCGTTCTGCCATCACAGGTCACATGTAGATTTCAGAATAAAGTTTCAGAAAGTCAGCTTTAAACTGCTGACAGAAACGCCCTGAGAGCTGAAGGACTCTTACAGATGTTGACGTCTGATGACCAGCAGGCTGTCACGCTTCAGCAGCAGCATGAAGAAGTGAAGCAAGTCCAACCAGAGTCCAGACTGAAGCTCACATTCAGCTACACATCAGAAGAGCTACACTGAGGACAGACACGTGTGTCAGACTGAAGAGACGACACAACAACAAGAAGAAAGGGATTGGTTTGGACACAACACTCACAATCAGTCCATCCTTCAGGAAGAGCTGTGATCACASTCGGCCCAGTGTGAACCCATGATGAGCCTGAGTGTGAAAAGTTGGCTTCAGTCGTTATTTGATGTTAGCGACAACAACACATTCATTTTTTACCTCTCATACACTCCCTGCTGCTACACACACACACACACACACACACACACACACAAACTCAATCACACCAACCAACCCACACCCTCATTCCACACGAGCACAAACAAAGTTGATGATTTTAATCACCACAACATGCTGAGAACACAAACACACCCTCGGGGTGCTAATCAATTACTGCAGTGCTCACATTCACACACGTCCCTCTACACACAGACACACACACGCAATCAAGCTAAACCAATTTCACTCCACTGCTTCTTTTATAGCCAGTTTGGCACTGTGTGTGTGTGTGTGTGTGTGTGTGTGTGNGCAGTACTTGTTGATTGACAAAGAACAGCACATGCTAACCTACCCCAGTAATTCAGTTTTTAATTCTCCCACAGTAATTACTAACTCCAAAACTTAGTTATCACACAAAAGTCTTTAACACAAACAGGATTGTCTGTTTTGTTTTGTGGAAGTGTCAGAGGTGGTGGTGGTGGTGCTCTGTGACTCTTCGTAGATTTTGGTTTAGTGCGAGGGGCTGGAGATGGAGGGTTAACTGGATGTGGACATGGTGTTTGTTTGATCTTAATCTCATCAGGTTCTTTCCC
>NW_013954012.1:0-2388 GCF_001266775.1 Austrofundulus limnaeus
GTATGTTTGTTTGCAATATAAACTTTAGCCACTGAAACGATATTCCGCTCTCAGGCGATCCGATTACATGACCAAGTGTACGTAAATCGACTTTCTTTCAGTGATAACGGCGACCATCTTCGTTCAATATGAACGCGTTCTTTGTATTAATCGGTACAGTTTGTATGTTTACAACGGAACCCACCTATACATTGTAAGTGGCGGTTTGATAACCGGGAAATTTAAATATCCGTCAAATAAGACCCATTATAACGATGAGGCTTTCAAAKATGTGACACAATAGGATTAGACCGAGGTTAAGAAGGACGTCAAAGAAATCACACACGGAGCACAAAAGTTTCGTAAAGGAACTATAACTCCGTGGATAATAAACATCCTCGGGTTATTAAATTTTTTTTATCAGCGACGCAGTTGCGCTGTGTTCGGTCACCTCGATGGGTCTCTCGTCCCCCACGGTGCCGTGTTGCTCGATATCGGTTTGCGTTGATACGTTTAACGTCGCGGGATTAGCGAACGYGTCGTGGTACCGCTCTGGGTGCACATTGGAAAAAGAACGTCGTTGTGACCATGCACTACTCGACGCGTCGCAGACCGCGCACACGACCGATATTATTCTCCACTGTTTATATTTAGCCGATTTATATAACGACTCGTTGGATTGCGAGCAGCCAGACGATGTAGAAGAACAACAACAAGAACACGCGCGTAGGCTGTGGCGGTTACAATTCGAGGTTTACGTGATGTCCGATCTCTCTAGAAGGTATACGTTTAGCGTACAACCCATGCTAGCGGGCCACGAAGCGCGTTCTGCGCAGCTCCGTGCCGTAGCCGAGGTGGATCGCGTATGGTTGTGGCATATGACACGCGAGCGTTCCGTAGATTATATCCACACGAGGATGGATGCCATTGTCGACGCAGCGTTTGGTATTTCGTGACATAAGTTTTTTTTATATTAAAAAATATGTTTCACAATAAACAACATTTATTCATAAAACGTCATATGACACTGTTATAAATACAGGAACATACGTAGTATTTCTTTCAGTGCAACCGTTTATGCTCTGAGGAGAACTTCAGCGTTTATACYGCGCTACGCAATCATGGATGCAAGCGAACAACTAATCGAAGAGGATCATACTGACTCGCCGTATATCACAACAGAGGAATCCGAACAGGAGAACGTCAGCGATTGTGACGATTTACACTCAGAAAAGGAACATTGCGACATGTGTGGATGTGGTATGTGCACAGATCCGGTTTACCTTGAATACGACGAGGACACAGTGGCGTACCGTTACAACGCGGGATATAGATACGATAAAGATTTTGGTTGGTATAGAGACTCGTCCGTTTTGTTGTTCGACGCGTACCGCAAACCTAAAGGTGTTGCGTTTCTGGACGAAAACGAGGAGCACGGGAGTATATAAAAAGTGTATGTTTGTACACATTTTTTTCCTGTGAAAAGATTTTTACATGTTTTTATAAAGAAACAAACAACGATTAAACCAATAAACAAAGTTTTAACCAACCAGATATTGTCTCATGTATTCTTTTTTCTTTAATTAGTTTAAGAAGAGATTGAAATAATTTTTTTGGAAAAAAGGAAAACAAACATACAAACAAGAAATTGAAAAATGTTCTTTATTTTTAACATATACACGGGTATGCATCAACCAAACAACATATCAACGAATCATGCTTTTAGACAACGTTCAGTTGAAACATCACACATTCACGAACCCACGTGAGCTCATATCGCATAAGGTTTGACGTAACGGATCACGGGCTCCGTTTCGGTTTTGGGTGAAACGAGAACGCTGCCAAGATTGCATTTATGTGATAATGTGATGCGTAATGAACAGATTTAATGATCAAGTCGTTACACGCGAGGCCTTTGTTGTATATTACGGTGTTATCAAAGTCTTTATTGCGTATGTGCATTTTATTCACAGACCCGAATAGATATAGTTCGTATTCATTGAGAACGCGTTGTTTCAGCATAAGTGCGTTATACAAAGCCATGAGCGAGTTGTATCTTATCAATGTTTTAGTGTTGTTTATTTAATATAAATTTTGTTTGCACGTACCGTGTTAACACTAGGACTCCCAGCATTTTCCAGAAACTCCTTCATTTACCAGGACCTTGTCAAATGACAGTAATTTGCATCTCTTAGGGGAGATTAAGGATTACATGTTTGCACACTCTGGTGCCGGTGACTCATTTTATTATGTTATGACAGCAATTTGCATCCAGCAATTTGCATCTCTTGGGGGAGATGCTGAACTTGAAAAACTTCAAGTTTTTACTTTTTACTACACTATTTACTTTGGTGCAGTTTATTATATAAGTTATCCTCAAACCATTTGGCCTGCTGCCTGCCTGTCCAT
>NW_013954012.1:8447-10853 GCF_001266775.1 Austrofundulus limnaeus
CAATTCCGTCTTCAGATATGAGTGACCAATGCAATTCCGTCTTCAGATATGAGTGACCAATGCAATCCCACGTTCAGATATGAGTGACCAATACAATCCTGTCTTCAGATAAAAGTGACCAATACAATCCTGCCTTCAGATGAAAGTGACCAATACAATTCCGTCTTCAGATATGAGTGACCAATACAATCCCGTCTTCAGATATGAGTGACCAATGCAATCCCACGTTCAGATATGAGTGGCCAATACAATTCCGTCTTCAGATAAAAGTGACCAATACAATCCCGTCTTCAGATATGAGTGACCAATACAATCCCGTCTTCAGATATGAGTGACCAATGCAATCCCGCCTTGACCATGGAGAGGTGACAGGTGACAGGTGACAGGACTTGTAGTCTCCCCTAGCAACTTCATCTGCCATAGCAACTGATTCTGTAATGTGCTGTAAATGGCCTCATATACATACCAATGGACGCAAAAATGCTAATTCAAACTGTCATTTGACAGTTCCATGGGAACTATAGGTAATGTTGGTCAAATGACAGGGATTTGGGAGTTCTAGTGTTAATAGTAATTGTCGTCTTGTATATTTTTGTTTATGCACAATTTTTCCCCCCGGATTCTCACGAATAACTACTATCATAACATGTTGTTTGTATTCACTRATTCCCGACCGACTATAACTTTGTGACACAACTAAAGCGCGGATGTCTTATTTAGTTTTAGATTTATTTACCGACCGACCGTGTAGTAGACTCATTGAATTTCATAAAGTACATCCTGTCAATCTGCCACGGCGACCCACGAGGTTTACTATTCTCTTTTTTTTGAGGAAATGTTATTCATTTATTCTCTATCCCTTTCACTCAGCGGAGCCTCATTATTATTGTAATATTTTGGGTCGTAACCTCTTCAGAAACACAACGGCCCCAGCGATGTGGTCAATACTAGCGCCACGCGCGCTTTCTCTTTGAGACATTGTCAAAATACATATACAGCATTCACACTCCGTGACACATTTTGGCTGTTAATGGATTTCGATCCGTCCAAATAAACCATAGAGGAATTTTTTTGAGGACCCTTAAAAGCACGCTAATGCTGCCACATTATCCTCGGTTGACAGAAACCACATGCGGCCCCGGCTGCTGAGGGAGAGCTGGCACTGTAAATGGACCGCGTTAATGTATTCCTTTCACCCGGGAACCGTTATTGAATTATAATTTCACACATAATTCAGTATAAAAACCCCACAGCTGGGCTGTATGTATGACACTTCTATCTCGATGTTGTCTTGTACCGGACGACTGAAAGCTATTCGCTCGTATCATCATCCCCAATTATGGATTCGGATTCGGGTTGTGATGTACATGCGGAGTCTTTGGTTGACGAGTCGGTGTTGAAGCAGGAACCTGTTGTGGTCAATGATACTCAGAACGAGTTGCTTGGTATGTTCTTCGAAAATCTTGTGTTTTTCATAGTACCATATGTTATATTGATGTTTTATTTCTTTCTCTTTTCCTTTTCCCTCTCTCTTTTTTAAAGTACATTGTCCTACATGTAACCTACATGTTTACCCAAACGTTTCATATACGATTGGCGAATATTCGCTTTCGATGTTATGTTTGTCCTGTATAACGGGGTAAGTGCTTTATTCCCTTTTTTAAATACAAAAATTAACTGAACATTATTTGTCATGTATGTGACATACGGAGTGTAACCGTCTGCCTTGTTTCAAACAGGCTTCTTCCTATCGTACTGTGTTGTTTATGTCTCGAGAAGGAAGTGTGTATGGATGCGGTCCACAAATGCCCCAAATGTGGAAGCGCGTTGATCCTCGATGATGATTTTTAAATGTTGTCTGTATCTTGTTTTTTTTTATAAAAAAAGAAAACAAATGTACATGTTCGTAATAAATAAACACAACCATCTTGTAAACGAATAATGATTTTATTCCATATTTATACGCGTAATAAAAATATACAATTGAAAAACTGTGTACACGTTCATCTTTTTTTTCAAACCGGGTTCGTACAACATGTTAAAACGTTTCAGCAGCGGAGCGCATAGTCATACTTTGAGGATAAAAGTCGCGCGTAGACGATAGACGGTGAGTACCGTACGTCATCTCCACCGGTACGTCTTGTGTCGTCAAACCGTGATGTTGATGATAATTCACTGGTTCTAAACGTGACCTATTTTGCAGCACGTTCGAAGTCAACACCATAGTAATCACGTACAACACATATATGATTACACTCACTGGCCACTTTATTAGGTACACCTGTCCAACTGCTCGTTAACACAATTTCTAATCAGCCAATCACATGCATTTAGGCATGTAGACATGGTCAAGACAATCTTCTGCAGTTCAAACCGAGCATCAGTATGGGGAAGAAAGGTGATTTG
>NW_013954012.1:11092-13084 GCF_001266775.1 Austrofundulus limnaeus
ATGTATAGGTGGGTTCCGTTGTAAACATACAAACTGTACCGATTAATACAAAGAACGCGTTCATATTGAACGAAGATGGTCGCCGTTATCACTGAAAGAAAGTCGATTTACGTACACTTGGTCATGTAATCGGATCGCCTGAGAGCGGAATATCGTTTCAGTGGCTAAAGTTTATATTGCAAACAAACATACTCGCCACGCGAGTATCGGCAACCTTCTACGTGTATATTCCATGTTCTCAAACAAACATTCGTCATAATATATAACGCTGTTTGATAATCAGTTGTATTGTGCAACGCGTCATACGAGGACTGCGCGACACCTCCGATTGTCATACACGCCCCATACTCTGCTACACAACGCGTAGTGTACCACGAAACAACGTCAAAACAAATGGTAGTTTACAACGGTCCTTGCACGACCATCGTTTTTTTTGTTGGTCGGGATTTGGAAAATAAATATTCAGTTGCGCGATAACTTCCGATATTTTTGAAACACAACAAATGTATAGGAAAACTATAAAAAACACCTCTAACGCCACGGTTTGCGAGTCCTACAATGCGTCGCGCACTTTTTCGCGCGTCCGTGTTACAGAGAATGTCTTCTAAAAGTCTTATCGAAACGTTCGCTCGGTTGCTTGATAATCGGTTGTAGCATAACAGTGTGACGCRTCGCGCGAAGACTGTACGAAACATAAGATTGTCATACGTGCGCCGTACTCTGCTACACAACGCGTGGTACGTTACAAAACAAATGGTAGTTTACCACACTCTTTGAATGACCGCTGTTATTTATTCATTTTTGTTCATGATTCTTATAGTAAACGGTCGGTAAGGTTTTAATCAATCACGCGATAAACACCCACATCGTGTTCACAACACACGTTGCGCGATCGCTTCAGGTACATTTGAAACACAACAAATGTCTACGAAACTGTAAGGAAAACATTCGCCTCTAACGCCACTACCTACGGTTCGCGTGTCCTACTACGCGTCGCATGCTCTTTTGTGCTTTTATGTAACAGAGACCTTCTTCGAAAAATTTTATCGGAACACGCGCTCAACCGATTGATAATCTGTTGTATTGTACGCGTGTAACATGTCGTGCGACGCGTCGTACAAAGACTGTGCAAAAATATCTAATTGTCATACTCCGCTGCTTAACGCGTAGTATTCAACGCTACATTATCAAAACAAATGGTATTTGGCAAAGTTACTTTTGCCACAGCCGGGTTTTTTTTGGACGGTCGGATTAGTTTCGGACGGTCGGATTAGTTTTGGACGGTCGGATTAGTTTTGAAGTTATGAGACCGTCTTCGAAAAATTTTATCGGAACTTGCGCTCAACCGATTGATAATCTGTTGTATTGTACGCGTGTAACACGTCGTGCGACGCGTCGTACAAAGACTGTGCAAAAATATCTAATTGTCATACTCCGCTGCTTAACGCGTAGTATTCAACGCTACAATATCAAAACAAATGGTATTTGGCAATGTTACTTGTGCCACAGCCGGGTTTTTTTTGGACGGTCGGATTAGTTTCGGACGGTCGGATTAGTTTTGGAGTTATGAGACCGTCTTCGAAAAATTTTATCGGAACACGCGCTCAACCGATTGATAATCTGTTGTATTGTACGCGTGTAACACGTCGTGCGACATGTCGTACGAAGACTTTTCAAAAATATCTAATTGTCATACTCCGCTGCTTAACGCGTAGTATTCAACGCTACAATATCAAAACAAATGGTATTTGGCAATGTTACTTGTGCCACAGCCGGGTTTTTTTGGACGGTCGGATTTGTTTCGACGGTCGGATTAATTTTCGATGGTCGGATTAGTTTTGGATGGTCGGATTATTTTCGACGGTCGGATTTGTTTTCGACGGTCGGATTAATTTTCGACAGTCGGATTAGTTTCGACGGTCGGATTAGTTTTGTACGGTCGGATTTGTTTTCGACGGTCGGATTAGTTTTCGACGGTCGGATTAGTTTCGA
>NW_013954012.1:13169-21018 GCF_001266775.1 Austrofundulus limnaeus
TTCGAAAAATTTTATCGGAACACGCGCTCAACCGATTGATAATCTGTTGTATTGTACACGTGTAACACGTCGTGCGACGCGTCGTGCGACATGTCGTACGAAGACTCTGCAAAAATATCTAATTGTCATACTCCGCTGCTTAACGCGTAGTATTCAACGCTACAATATCAAAACAAATGGATTTGGCAATGTTACTTGTGCCACAGCCATTTTTTTTCGACGGTCGAATTTTTGGTGTAGAATGATGGTCGGATTTGTTTCGAAAATATACGGTTGGATTTTTTTTGTAGAATGACGGTCGGATTAGTTTTGAAAATATACGGTCTGTCTGGATTTTGTATATACATGGTAGGAAGCGCAATTGTTATCATAAACTTTCGCATTGTAAGATTCCGTGTGCACAACGCGATTGCGTCCGATACCCACGAAACTTAAAAGACAACACTTGTCTCCAAAACCACAAGCTGCGGTGCGCGCGTCCTACAACGCGTCGCGCGCTCTGTCGCGCGTCTGTTTTACAGAGACCGTCTTCAAAAAGTTTTCTCAAAACATGCGCTCCGCCGCTCGATTATTGGTTATAATGTAAATGTATAACGCGTCGTATGAAGACTGTACGAAACATGATCATTGTACGTGCGCTATACAACACGTGGTACGCCAGATTTAATATCAAAACAAACATTATTCACTACGGTCTTTGTGCAACCACAACTTTATTAGCCGTCGGATTTGTATATGGTCGGATTTTTTTTCTTTCTAAAGACAAAGTAATAAATGCATTGTCGGACAAAGAAAAGAACACAACCGGGTGGTCGGGTTAGAGTCTTTTAACAAATCAAATGTGTAAATGGTCGGTCGTCAACAACGTATAAAAGCAAACTAGCGCTTATGCGATCAAGAACACAACGCGACTTTCATCCGAGGACACGAAATGTCTTCTCCGAACAAGACAACGTTACTGTTGTGCTGCTGGATATTATCGTTCTTGTGTGGTCACGGGATAACACCACCAGCACGACACTCAATCGTCTCGTCGTCGCATGAACCCGACGATGTGGTTGCTTCRCCGCCTCCGGGTGGAATTCTACTGAAGCCGGTTATRAAAATTGAATGTCCTGACCACGATCCTCATTGGTTCATCGCGACCTCGTGGTACAATGTCCAATCTGACACTGGAGGTTTATTGGGGCTGTACCGCATCTCCGAGGGAAACAAAGTTGTCTCACCGTACAAGCACGTTGGTGAACTTGAGCGTAAATATAACGTCAGATACAACGTGTCAATGGACAATGCTCTTATAATTCGTGCGGAAAACTGTAATCACGTGAAACTGTACAGATGCGAAAGGTCAGCACACGTGCGTCAAAGGAACGAAGAGTATAACTTTTCTGTGACTAACTGTACCGTCGCGAAGACCTCGACGGACCATGGGGATAAACAAAAATGCCGCCATTTGCCCGTCGGAAACTCGGCTGCTAGTGCCAGCCCGCGTTCCGTTTGTGGGTTCGCATTAGCAACTGTAGCTCGATATGTGTACAGCCTATAAGAGGTCGCTGCCATGGTCATATATGGCCATAATATATTTGCGATCGTACACACTGATAATCTCGCGAAATATGCGTACGAGTTCATGTACACAATCCGCCTTTCTACGACGAGAACCATGCTCATCATTCCTTAGCGTTTTCACGTTAAGAATGGCCGCGCATTGATCCTCATAGTCTTCGTTGTTGGTGGAAAAAACGGGCTCGAATGTAAATCACACGCCTTCTTTGCCCGCGTGTGCGTCTATTTCGAGCTTGATAAACCAACGACCGGTTTCGGGCAAAGAAGGACCGGTCCTTTCGGAGGTACGCTTCCTTTCGCGCACGACCTTGAGCGCATGATCATGTATACAAGCTAACATTTCACAATTGTCTACAGCTTCATCGGTCAACTTCGAGACCGTTTCCCATTCCGGTGAGTTTCGATTGAACACACTGTTGACAGCGGCGATTTGGACGTCGTATCTGTCGCCGTCGAGCAGCGGTGTTATATAAGACTCGTAATCTTCATCGTAAGTTCTAACCAAACCGCGAATGGTCATTGTAAAAATGTACAACCACGAACCCTTCGCGTCGGATCGTGCGCTATACTCTGCCATTGCGGATTTCCGAGGTTGATAAGTGCAGTGGAGGAGTTATTGTAAATACGATATAATCGCGAGGGAGTGTAAAATGTGTTTTTTTTAACGGTCGGGCGAGTATGATGCTGATATTGCAATAAACCTATTATCGTACATGTTAAGGATGTCAACAAGTGTTTTCTTAATGACTCGCTCATAGTCCGATTGCCGAAACGATACCCCTCGGTTGCTATTCTTTTCATTTACGGCCCGAATAGCCTCGCGTTGATCACGGCCCGATTCCCCATCAAGCAGTAAAGGTGTGACGTGTACGTTATCTTATCGGCACCGGTCTTGGATCTAAGTACTTCGAATCAGAAAAGCCAGCAATCTGATTCGTCAGAACGCGTGTTGCGATTACGGCCTCATCGTATAACTGCGAGCTCCTCTTTATATAGTTTCGCGAGACCCTCGCATGCGTCAACGGCTTGGTCCTGTAATGTCGTGAACGCATCGTCTTCTGTATCGAGAAGAACCTCGGCTTGAACCGAATATTCGTCCTTGTTCTCTAGTAACGGCGTTAGCCGAAAATTATGTTTTTGGAGATTTTTCTTATTGTCAATATGCTTTTCGAATCCGTATGTCCACAATAACTCGTCACATTTTGTTTTTAGAGTACATTTCCATCGCCGTAATAGTATATATATCGCAATCACACTGTGTTTGTATTATAATGACACGCACGCGTACATATGTAAATACTACATCATCAACTATTTCATACGATTCATGTCATTTGTTGTGTTTACAATGTAATAAACAATCTGAATAATACAAACAAATGTATAATAAATAATCATATTATGATAAAAGAGACAATTCGACCACGCGTGTTGTCGCTGTATCTGTTTAGTCAGCGGACGATACAACAGCTCCATACACCCCGCTATTACGGCCATGAACAACTCAACGTTCATCATAATCAGACACGTCAGGACAGTCCTCGTCCCGGTCGAGTCCACGGCGGCGTCCGTTTTGTACTTGCTCTCGGCRGCGAAATAACTAAGCACGATACTTACAACCATAGACAAACAACCGAGCAGTATCACGGCAATGCCCACGTGGATGTACGCGAAGTGAATGTCTTCGTTTTCGTGCATCGAAGAGGAGAGGTTCAGGCGAGTCTTGTGCGTGTCGTCGATGAAATACATGATGTTRTTGGGAATAACCAAAAAACCAACAATCATCGATGTTATCACAGCTATCGCGCCACCTAATTTGCCCTTGAAATGTGTTGGACCGCCGCGTTGGCGCCGAACTTGCTTGAAATCGCGTCCACACCCATTGCGAAGGCCGATTCGAGACCCGCTCCACGTTTTCGAGTCATCGCTGTGAACCGCACAAAATATCCRTATGTATTTATTAAACAAAACGCCCGACTGAAAACTTTATAGGTACGCAATAGAGCGCATATTATTATGCGATCGAGTTCAAGTACAACAGTGGGGCGTTTTACGCAAAATCTGAATTGGATCATCGTTGGTATAAAGTACAGGGTATAACGCGCTTGATAGCGCGGGTGAAATCCAAACGACGCGCGGCGGCTTGTAACATGATCGTTATGGATTTATACACGAAAATGCTGATGCTACGAAACCGCCACGGGAATCCAACCGCGCACGATACGGGCTCCGCTCTATCATGGATGACCGAGTATTTTGCTAAATTGAATATACCGACATGTAAAACTGCAGAACTAGCAGTCGCGTTCGCGTCGTTGTTGCTCAACAACAAGTCAGATAAAACGTTGTTCAACGATTGTAAGCGGCTGTGGGACAAGTGTTGTGTATCCGCGTGCATCGGCGTAACAGTCGATCTCGAGTGCAAGGCCGTGTACAACGGCGAGAATCCAAAGAAAACGTAGGTCCCATCTCGCGGCTGATTCTAACGCAACTAGAAGGATTGTTTCTGCAACCGATATGCGGCGGGGTCAAGGTGGCCGGAATACCGAGACCCGACAGAGCTTCGTGCGGCGCGCGCGGCGGATACACGAACCATAACGAATGCTCCAAAGGATGTCGATCGCTGACATCCGCGTCCAGTTCTTACACCGAAATAGATCTGATCGCGTACGACAGCATTTCGAACAACATCGCGCTCCTCGAGCTCAAAACGAGACACAACGATGCGTTGGATGAAGCGACGTTACAGCGGTACACCACGCAACTGTGGCTGAGCTGGATCATGTTTTCGCTAACGTACCCGAGCTTGGCACCCACAATGGCCGCGTACTTGGTTATAATTAGACCCGGGACGAATCACGTCACGATTCAACGATGCGCGAAACCCGACGTCGGGAAACTGCTCAAAGAAGCATTCCCTTGGTTGAATTGTTTCTGTCCGCAAGTGCTGAACGCGTTGACTCCCACGTGTTTCCCCACGCGATCCGTTCGCCGCGCGCGGGGAGACGCGCCGTTCGACAAGACGGACTTGTGTTACAGGAACATGTTGTTCAATGAACACAAAAATGGCGTGGCTTACCAACACGGCGTCGGAGCGAAACTGTAATACGGGCGCTCACGTGCACACAAGCACGATAACCAAGTGTGTTGTATGCGTTAATAACAACCCGCCCAGTGAGTTTTTGTATAAAAGGTATCAATGTCCTACGCAGAGCGTATGTATCTTAGTGAGGGTACAAAAAAAAGACTTAAACATTCTTCGCAAACGTTGAAGAGCATTATGGGTCTCAGGAACAACGCGTTTCACGTGATGTTGGCAAACGTTCGCATTGCTCCATTTTACCTTCGCGAGCCGCCCTCGGAGCAGATGCTCTGGACTTTTGTGGATCATCTGATTACAATCTACAAGCTCGCGGAGAGCGACCACGTACAAGACCAGCCCGCGTGTTCCGTCAACAACATGGCCACGCGACTGTGTAACATATATGCGGACGAGTTGGAACGTACCCGCTATCTTGTGTTGGTTCGAGACGGACGCGACGAAAAGAAGCCCGCCATGCGCAAACAAGGCGAAAGTCGTCCGCTCGCGCAACACATTGAATTCTACAAAAAACACGCGGCGTTGATAGAATCCGCTGTGTTACACGCGTTGGACAAGATGGGTTTTGGCGATCGTGTCTTTTTTGTTACGGGAGCGGACATGTCCAATCAAACTCCCGCTTTTGTTTGTTTACCCAAACATTCTGAGAAGGCGACATTCGACCGCAATATATCAGCCGCGCTCGGAGAACAAGAAGACGCACGCTACTATAATAGAAAACCAAACGGTTTACACGGAGTGTTCATGTATACGTGTGCCGACGACAACACGCGCGGGTATCGCGACTTGAAACGGGCCTGTTTGCAATGCCTCGGGGTGGAGGCCGACACTGTTATGATCGAACTCGCGATGGCCTTGGATTCCCCAATACCCAAAAGTTGTATGCACGCGCGACACGGACGTCGTCGCGATACTGACGGTGATCGGGGACACAAGCACCCTTTTACGCTTGGATAATCTCAGTTACAAACACRACAAAAGCATATTCCTGACTCCGTTTTRCAACGCTCTGGTTCGCGGCGTGCAAACTGTACGTGAACCGGTAAACTTTGACAACGAAACGGACCGGTTGTACGCGTTGTGCGACGTCCATCCAACACGCGATGTTCTTCCGCACAACGTATGCGCTTTGCACGCGAGCTGGGAATCGATTGTGAACGCGCAGAAGACCCCTTCGATTCCCGTCGAACGCGCGGCGAAATTGTTGTATTCGGGCGGAATCCGCGGCGCGCTGTACGTGGACCTGCTACACTTAATGTTTGAAACTTCCCGAATTGTCGGACACGCTCGATTTCGCATCGAGCGTATACGCGCGCCTGCTGGACCGCGATAAAACAACAAAGGTCTCCGCCGAAACACTCTTCAATGAAATCTTCAGCGCGGCTCCGAAGGATAAGCTCGTGGACGCGGTTCTGGTCGCGTCGCACGAAGACAGACGAATCAGATGTCGCGCCGTGTTGTGCAAACCGAACCAGCGTTGTGTTGACGGAACCTCATTATGCCAAGACGTTTCAACACCGCCGCCGGAAAAGCGCTCGCGGACAGACAAAGAACGCGCCGATGAGCCCGTTGTATCGAACCCAATCGACCACGAGATGGATGAAGAATGCGACGGCGCACGCGTAAAGATTACCCAGAAAGAGTTATTGTCGCGCTACCGCACCCTTCATAACATATACAGACATTGTCTGTCGACAATTCGCGGGTCCCGTCGCGGAAAATGAGAGTCTCGCGTCGGCTGCGACTGAACGTGGAACATTATTGACAACATCCAACGCAACGGTTACATGTTGGGCGCCTACGTGCACCGTCTCGACAGGGACTCTTGTATTTTTATACAGGGAGGCTTCACGTGTTCCGAACACGTCGTGTCCGCGATTCCGCTAAATAGACTCTCGATAAGGTTACATGCGACGTTAAAAAACCGGAACTACTACTTCGGCCCGGACCCCGAGCTAGAGTGCGGCACGGATCCACAGTGCGCGACGTATCGATTGATGCGACGCACAATATATGCGACATCCGACTCAACCAGAAAATGGCCTAGTTCCGACGAGGTGCTTACAATACGCAATTCTCCGTACGCCTGTATTCTGTCCTACATAGGCCTAGGGGACACAGAGTCGTTGGGTTCGTGTTACGCCCAGCTGGGTGATTATTGTTTTCAATCTCAAGGGAACCGCTTTTGTGTAAACGGTTCCGACTCGGAGCAGTACGTCGGCATCATGAACTTAGACGATGGCGCGTCGGCCCCGCTCGCCATGTGTGAGCTTTCGAGCGCCGAGGAGCTAAAGGCTCGCGCGCCGTCGGATATATACCCGACCCCGATGAAATCAGCGTGTTCATCGCGCCGTCCACGTGCGACGCTGTTATCATACCCGTCAACGCAACCGTCGACCAGAACGAGGAGCTGGCGCTCAACGCCGACGTGAAACTGTTTCATAACCTAAGTGAGCTCAGTCCGGTTGTGCTCTGATTGAACCTGAGTGCGTGTCTACTGAACACGATGTATTCCACAGACGAACCGTCGTCGAGGGTCAATGTGAATAATATCGCGCACAGGCTCGCGAGGGCTATGTTGTCTTATTATTCCACAGCAATAATGTTGGACCTAAGCGACTGGTCGTCGCAAGATTCAWGTCCGACGCACGGAGGCGACAATCAAAACAACGTGAATGTAACAACCATTGTCTCGGCACTCGCCCGTCAGTTTCGCGCACTTTTGATCCACAAGATATTCCTGAGACTCCCCAGGTCGGCGGATGAGTTTAAATGCGAAGACTACAAAACGTTACAGCGTGTGATTCACTCGTTTGTGTCGCCAAAAGGTCGGGTCGATATGTCAAAAAGCGGTCATTGTCAAAACATGTGGTCTCACGATTCGGACAAGGCAACGACCGACGGTATCCTGCGTATGTGCTAACGACGCTACGCAATTGCATTCCCGCAAACAAGTTTATTTTCACGCTCGCGCTGTTGAGGCTTTTAGCTGTAACTTCAGTTAGAACAAAAGGTCAGAACAAGGGGTCATGTCTGGTAGAATATTCTGGGAAAGATTACATCAGCAGTGGTCCACAAAAACACCTCGTGAGTGTGTATGGGAGGTGTTGGATTTCAAGCCCATTCTGGGAAAGGCCCATCCTTTTCCTGGCTTTGTATTGGCACAAACAACTTGGGTATAAA
>NW_013954012.1:22362-27189 GCF_001266775.1 Austrofundulus limnaeus
CTTGAGAAACAATGTGACAATATCATGAGGCGTGGTGGGCGTGGTGGGTGTGTCTGGATTACCTGCAGGAATTTGTCKAACAAAAGGCCACTAATAGCCCTCAGATTGCTAAGAAGAAGGAGGGGGTTTGTCCTCAGGATCTTGAAATTTCAGTCAAGCTAGTGTTAAAAGGAGAGACTCCTGCTCGGAAAGGCAACTGGTTAAGCTGCTGACCGAGTGGGGGTTTCCTTTTTTCTTGTGTGCTGAGAGCCTTTGTTTTTCTGGTTGGCTGTTTATCAGACAGGAAACAGCTGTTCCTGTGAAGAAAGACACGCACACACATTGGCATTTAAATTTAGTTAAAAGCATACGTCTTTAAAAATAGTGACAAGCTTGTGTAAAAAGATCTAAAAAGATCTTTAAATCACCGGTGGTATTGCCGTAAACTTGCTGGAGACTAAGCGGATCATCAGCTCGCACGTCAGCGAATTATCTTTAGTCGACTTGGAATACAACAATATGCTGAAATGCCAGGAGAATATAAAAACCAAGTGTTGTTCAGGTTCGAGCGTTTCGATGTGAGACAGAAACACGGTGGTCGCGATCAACATAACCTCGACCTCTTTCGAAACGCTCAAGCATTACCCCGAACTTATGACTTCGGCTTTCGGTGTGAATCAGTTTGTCGTGTCGCCGATCGACTCCGACTTCAAGCGAGGGATTAGGAGCAACACGCCCGCTATTCTGGGTATAACATCCGCCATACACAGACTCAGCGAGTTGCGAAACCAACAAACAGTGACGGCGGTAAGATCCGCGAATCAACGTCAAAGGCGATCCGTCGACGTGATAAAACTGGACCCCGTGCCCGTCTTGTCGCCCGAAAGCGCATCGTCGTACAAAGACCCATCTTCGGGATCTAAGAGTATCCTTGAACCGCAATACACGGTTGGGCTGAGCAATCGTATCGTGTGTCCGGGACTGATTGCCACGCACGGAGCGCTGGGTCTGTTTAAAGAACCCTACAGAGAACTATACGGCACCAGGTACGATACGATTTACGCCGTCAACGTGTATAAATTGGAATCGTGTACGCCGGGCCCCCCGACACGAACGGTGCGGTTGTCGACAACCGCGCCGCAGATCGCGATAAATATCAACACCATGATACCAACGACCGACCCGTCGCATTATATGATAGGTATCCTCGATTCGAAGGAAATTGTAGAATACGTTCCCGTCGCGAGCAAGGTCTGCGAAACTTACAATAACGGCGACGCGGAGATAAACATGAACGTTGTGCTCGTAGACAACGGTTACGCGATAGACAAACCGATGCTCGAGCACGAGCACGACGTCATCGTCAAACCTGCCGAAGCGTTGTATTTCGTGTCTAATTTCACACCCGGCGTGGATTACATCAACCTCGACGTTCAATGTGTAAATTACGACGTGGGCGCGCTGCAACCGTGTCTGATAGCCATATGCGGCAGAGATCACATTTGCATACGAGACTACGGTCGGTTGTGTAACTCGGCGCACGAGATAATGAACGACGTGCGCCGGGCCGGCGACATGATGAGAGATGGTCTCAAGGAACTCGCGGTTCAGGAGCAAAAAGCCAAGATGTACGCGTTGATAGACAACGCGCCGCTGCCGTGGTTGGACGAAGAAATGCAACATAGACGCCAACGCAAGAAGCGATTTTTCGGCGGGGCCATAATGGGTGCGATGGCGTTGGCGTACGCGTACTACCTGTCGACGCGAATCGACGCGATGGAAACGCAAATGGACATGCTGCAGAACTCTCACGTAGTTTTGTCGAACAGGATCGTCGAGGTCAGCCGAAAATTAGACATGAAACTCACTATGGTAAACGGCAGAATAGAAGAACAGGAGCGCAGCATGAAGAAAAACACCGAGATGGTGAATGAAAACTTTGCGCTGCTCCGCAACGCGATCATGATAAACGCTCAAGCCGCCATGCGAGACACCAATATCAAGTTTTCCGTGATGGCCAGTTATCAAATGTGGTACGCRCAGATGCAGAGTATCACGCACCAGTTGATGCAGGCCGCGATGCACGTCAAATTCATGGCGCRCGGTATAGAAAATTGTCTCCGACAGATAGCCATCAAACGGTCGGGYAGCTGCCCAAGCGGTCTGTCCATGATACAGGAACACCCCGGGTTGTCCGACTTCCCGATGGTGGGAGCCGCGCTATACAAAGACAGGAAATTGTTTATAGTGCACAGCGTTCTGGGTACCGTTGAACAGACCGTGGTTCACGAGGTCATACCCATGCCGTCAATGAGTACGGACGGTGTGCCCTGTTGGCCGGATTATAAAGTGTGGATAATTAAAGGCAAATATTACGAACCGTCAGAATGTTTTGGAAAATATTGTCACAAACTGATTCCGCACGATAAATACACGCGTTGTCGAAACAAATCCAAAGAGTGTAAAACCGTTTGTTCTATGTGTCACCGTGGTATTTGTTATCAAAATAACAAGTTCACGTGGATGGAGGGCACGGTCTCTGTGGAGATAGCCTCGTCCACCCCGCTGCGACCTTTTTCTAGACCCCGTATATCAGACGGACCGGTTTCCTTCACGGACCTATTAAAGGACGCTCTTCCGGACATGCCGGAGTTGAACGTAATACAGGCCATCAACACGAGCATACATTTGCCCAATATTCTAGACGACCTCGACAACATAACTCAAAGCATAGACGAATTTGATAAAAGGTACAAAGAGATATCCAGCAAAAGACTGTCGTTAGGAGGTTGGTTGTCCGGTTTCGCCAGCGACTACGCGATATGGATATCCATTGCTACGCTGATGGCGTGGTGCACGGCCCTTTCCCTCGATATTGCGTACATGTATTTCTGTGGAGGAGGCGGCGGAGGACACGGACCGAATAGATATAAAATGATGAAAATGTTGTGATGTGATAATATTTTTTAAAATAAAAAAACATGAAAAAAACATACACGGAGTCTTTGTAGTGTTTGTTATATGTGTACAAACAAAAAAAAACAAAAGCCATAGAGCGTCTACATGACCCCGTTGTATAGACGATGTCGTGGCAAGAATGGTCAGAAACACGGCGAGARTGTTAAAGAGACAAATAGTCTGCCGGGTATGATTATAAAGTCATTTATTGATGGGCAGACATGAAACAGAAAGCAATCACGAAGTCTGTAAGATGTGGGCCCGCCTGCNAAAACGGCCTTTCTGCTGCCCGCGCGCACCGCACACACTCCTTTTCAAAACACAGCCTGCGGCAGAGAGGGGAGAATGACCGGGGCCCTCGGTCAAACCCCCACACAGCCGCCCCTGCTTGAGGAGGAGAGTGCGCGCGGCTGAAAACACAGCAGTGCCAAAAATGCTCTGCATTAAGTGTTAGTGATTAATAAAAATGGTTCACGGACAGACAAACTGTTATCAGTTATTGATTTTAACATTTGAATCACATTGGTCTCCAGTCACCAACTTAAAATGTCACATACCCGCAGACACAAACGTCCTCGCTGTCAGCGCCGTCTTTGTTAGCTGGTCTCAAAATGAACACTCATCTGGTCTYATTCTGCGGCTGTAACCTCGGACATCTCTGCCCTACTTAATCGACATTTTTTTTAAAACAAAATGTCGGCACCGCGGTCACGGTGAAAGACTCTTAGCCTACAGATGTCTCCCCAAAATGTGAAACAAGACAGGCAGCAGCTAACGTGTATTGGCCTGCCCGTAACTCACCGTGGATGACCCAGTCATCATCCAGGCTACATAAAAAGCCAGAAAGCCGACCTTTCTGCCTTTAATCTCGGTGCGGAATGAAGCGTTCCCACACCTACACTCAGCTAGTGTCATAACAGCCTCAGAAAAACCAGATCAGCGTCTAAAATTTATAATTTCAATGTGTGCGGCCTGAAATATTAGCCGTAGCTTGTATAGCATAGCGTGCTAATGGAAAAGTTAGCTCACCCGCTGTAGCTCAGGGCGGATCCATAGCTTTTAGCGTACTCTGATGCTAATCCAAGGGCTGAGTGAAAAGGACCCGATGTCCACAACACTGTCAACTTGTGCTTTCTCAAAACACAACATATAACCTCCTTAAAATGGAAATTCGGCGGCCGCCTTTTCCTAGCTGACTCTCTAGCCTACCCTGTTTTACTCCGAAAACAGCAAMGTGGAGAAACCGACTTTCTCCCAACAGCTAGCCTGAGCTAACTGTTTTCTACTAACCAGATTCAAGCTAAACTCTCTCCTGGCTAGCTCAAAGACAAAGAAATTAAAACCTCCCTGTTTTGAAACTCGGATCCGGAATATAACCGCTCCCAGAACCTTACCTCGGCTAAGAAAATCAGACAGCCCCTGGAAGCACACAGAGCGAGCACCTAATTAATAGATTTTTTTTAGAGTGTGCTAGGCCTGGAAGTTAGCTGTAGCACCTTCGCTTATATATTTATTTCCGACAGTGTAAAGTTGTTTAGCTCACCGTGCTTCCGTCCAGACAGGTTCTTTTAAGCCCCAGTTGCCGGAGCGCAACCCCGCAGCAGCCGTCCGCATGACGGACTCACAAAAACACGGAGCAGACAAAGCCTCCGCCACCGCCATGTTTGCGGTCCTGTCCGAAGCAAACAGACCGGCCGCTGCGCGCGCCGCTCCGAGTCCCTGGAAGGCTTCCGTAGTTGACAACGCCAAAAACTGTCGTGGCAAGAATGGTCAGAAACACGGCGAGAGTGTTAAAGAGACAAATAGTCTGCCGGGTATGATTATAAAGTCATTTAATGATGGGCAGACATGAAACAGAAAGCAATCACGAAGTCTGTAAGATGTGGGCCC
>NW_013954012.1:27585-34290 GCF_001266775.1 Austrofundulus limnaeus
TCAGACGATATCATGAGATATGAACAATGGACAGTGTCAAGGTGATACATAATAAGTATTCCACCACAACGACATCGGGTTTTGTTTGGTATGATGAAGGATGGATTTAGTCATGATCGTTTCGTTGAGTTTGTCGGTCGGATTAAACACGTGTTAGACGATGGTTCAAATTTACGCGACCCTATTAGGTTTTAGTTGAGTCGGTCGGATAAACACTTTTTAATAACCCTAGAGGGCGGTTTAGTCTTACGCGGCCCTGTCACGTTTCGCCGATTCATCCCTAAAGGAGACAGAACACATGGTCGGTCGGGATTAGCGCCAGAGTAAATAAAAATAACCCTAACGGGCGGTTTAGTCTTACGCGGCCCTGTTACGTTTTGCCGATTCATCCCTAAAGGAGACGGAACATGTGGTCGGTCGGGATTAGCGCCAGAGTAAANGGCGGTTTAGTCTTACGCGGCCCTGTTACGTTTTGCCGATTCATCCCTAAAGGAGACGGAACATGTGGTCGGTCGGGATTAGCGCCAGAGTAAATGAAAATAACCCTGGAGGGCGGTTTAGTCTTACGTGACCTTATCATATTTCGTCGACTCGGTCAGTCGGGAAAGGAATAGTACACACGAGAACCAATGGTGTGCGTTTGTTTGCGAGCCAACACAAGGTCGGGATCCAATCATATTGTGTAGAATAGTACGGTCGGTCGGGTTACAAGCGTATATAATCTGCACTGTATATATCATGATCAAGGCCAGGTCTTCGTGACATTGGTATAGAGCGAGCTCATATGTAACGTTGCTGTAGCCCGATGATCGCATAGACATTTTTTATATAGATATTCATAACCTTTTTTTTATATTATAAAAAAAAGAAAGGAAAAGGAACAAGATGAGATTCACGTTAAACGATCTTCCGCCGTGGTATACAACTATCGTGCACGAGACTACATTCGCGTGTCGCGACACGAGGGGATTGTTCCAGACCGTGTACGACATGATGAAGTCTGAATACGACTTATTGGGAACGGCGAAGCACTACAAGCCACAAACCATACAGCAAATGATACGCGACAAGGTGATTGAAAACATYAATAACATACAACAAAAACCCTCTCGGCCGCTGCTCCTCGCGCTAATGGACGTCATCGACATACACGGARGAAGCGAGGAAAGTTACGCTTCGCGCCACGACAAAACCGGCATGCGCGAACTGATGCTCACCGCCGGAAATTATACCTTGTACAACATACCCGAAAAGTACCTGAACAAAAATCGCAACAACAGGGGCAGACGCACCATACCCGTTGCCACGTACTACTACAATGAAAAGGAGCTTCGATTTTACGACGAGAAGAGATCGATGATGGGTACGTTCATGGTGAAGATAAGCAAAAAGCAGGACGATGTCATGGAGTATTTTATGCAACAGGTGTTGTACGTACCCGGTCCCAAGAACCTGGAGGTTCTGCGGAGCATTGTGGACTACGCGGTTGAGTTTTGGGACATGTCACTAGAAGTTCCAACGCATCCGTGCGCGTTGACACCGGCGTTCGCGCACGTGACAACGAACGAGGTACTAAAGTTGGGTCCTGACAATGAAGCCGAAGACGCGGAGGCGCCGCGGGCCAGCAGTACCGTAAAACCAATGTGCTGCATATACGAYGCGTTGTCGCTTGCGGACAACAGCAGCAAGCGCGAGTTGAGTGTGGATTGTCTCAACGAGAAACAAATAATACAAGACGTGAGCCATTTCACGTGCACAAAAGACTTGTTGAAAACTGTGTATTTTCGATGCAACGGCAAAGTTGCAAATGGCAAAAGGATCCATCTACTCCTCGCCGTGCGAGACGACATCGAGACGGAAGACAACGAAAACGAAGGAAGATACATCTTGAACTCGGCCAGGTTTTGTAAAGCCGTACAGCAGTCGTGTGAAAAGGGCAGGGGTACGATGTTGAAATGTTGCCACTTGACACTGCACGACCTCGGTTCGAGATCCACCTTTCTCATCGGCGACGAAATATACCAGGACATACAAATGCAGACGCTCGCTGCCTTTGTGAAACGCGTGAGCCGCGAAGGTCAGAATCGCTGGTGCGTGTACACACCTAGGTACTTTACGAGCATTACCAAACATCCTTACATGAACTACGTTATTGACCTGGGCGTGCAACTCTTGGACGCGAAACTGCCAAATGCCTTTGTCGTGGCCCAACTGATGTACTGTCCGTTTAACGAGGTGGAGGAATATGCGACGTTCATGAAGCTGTACACGTCGTCGAACACTCTGTACAGAGACCAAGCAATCGCCAACGCCGCGGCCAATATAGAAAAACAAACGACGGGCACGTGGCAGACGCTTGTGCGCACTGCTGAGAGCTACCTCGCAAAAAGGCAACAGCTTAAGAACCCCACCGCCGACGCAACAACCATCATGTCTGTATTCAGCAACAGCGTAATGGATGCTCAAAACGTACAAAAGACGTGGCAGAATTACGTCAACCACGACTCCGACAAAATAGCCAAAAGCAACAAAGAACTGTGCCAGCTGTTCAACACTGTCAAGGCACTGTTCCATAACATTAAAACGTACCAAGCCAGGTTGACCAAGCTGACCAGCAAAGATCCCCATCGCATCGGCGGCGCGGTCAGCGAGGSCCCATCCTCGTCCGCTTCAGTCAACCCCCCGTCTGCTTGCTTTGTGATACCGGACCAACAACCGCTTACGTCGCTGCTCAGAGGTTTGGGGGTTTTACTGGTTTCGCCCGTGTGGTTATACCGAGGAGATGAGACTCAGAAAATACGTAGAAACCTCGTGTGCGACGTACTCGGGATAGACGTCGACAAGCAYGCGGCACAGCTGCAACGGTGGGTTGAGCTGAATAAGACAATCGTCGATTTGCTGAAACACAACGAGCTGCAGGATAAACTGAGTAAAACGCTCATCAACTATCTCGAGAAAACATCCGTCGACAGGTGGATGTTGACYGCCGAGCTCGCGCTCAACCTGTCCCACGGAGTGAACATCAACAAACATTGGAGCAATCTGGACAGCGCATATAACTACGATCCTCGCCAGTTCATCGAGAGGGGCGCCCAGCAGGTCAACAACGACGACTGCAATGATTTTCCCGAACGGTTTAACGACGACGACGACCACGATCTAGATCGACACGTGATGGGCGAAAACCTCGCMAACACTCGTTACATCGACGAACACGAAACCGAAGATGAGTACGACCCGACTGATGAATTTGTCGACGATGAACCCCTCAACAGTGGATATAGCCACGATAGCGATTGTGACGATATGTTACTGCCGAGTTCGTCGTTGAATTCAGCAGCGACAACAAGCAAGGGAAAAAAACKGAAACGTATCAGAGCCGTGTAAACGACATCGGACGAAGACAACGACATGGTGTCTACATCAAGACATAGCGGTCATCAAGTTTCCGGAAATGACGATTCGCCAACAAAGAAGCGAGAGAGAAATACTGATACGCCCACAAAGAAGCGGCATAAAAGGGGAGATCATAAAGATTGAAAGGATAAGAAGAATCGAAAGGAAAAGAGAAAAGACAAGAAGATAAAAACCTCCCGCTCTGACAAACAACAACACGAACCGTTGCAACGAAGCGGTCACCCGTCTCATCATCACAGTACATGGTTCGATGTAAAGTCCGAGCTAACCTCCACCAACAACCCCAAACCGGAGACTAAATCCGTAACRGACGCGAAGACGTCGACAGACGCTCCTCTTTCGGACCGCAGCGCCGAGTCGTTGCATAACAAACGACACGACACAATAAAAGAACTTTCTAAGTCGCCGAGGTCCAATACACATTTGTTGTCAACAACTACCGCAGAGTCACATAAGCGGGTTCGTACGACCGAAGAGGACACAGAGACCTATAAAGATCCAGACTGTTACTTYAGCGACGAAGACTTTTCTTCGCCGTCGTCGAGCGCGGATGACTTTAATTTATCGCATAGTGTGTTTATGTAAAATATGAACGACACTTTGCATAAAAAGCGCATTCAAAGACCCGGACCTCAAAGCGACAAGCTCATTGCGTACCTTGAGGCGTTTGTGAACGAACTGCCAAGTGTTGGAAAATAGTACAGCGACGCGAGTTAATGGTGGAAAAAAACGTGTGCAAATGACTTTGTTTGACTGCGGCGGTGTCACGAAGAAACAAAGGATTGAAGATGGATAATAACAGTAGTTGGTGTGTGTGTCTTTTTTTTGTGTTTATAAACACGCATGTATGCGATTTTTATGTTACTATAATAAAGGTGTTTTGTTTAAAATATATCACATTTTTTTTGGATGGTGTTTGTTTTCATATTCTATGCAAGATAACAATGTATGTTGTGTAAACTACATATTATCTTGGTTCTTGTATAGTGTAATAGGTAGTGTATAGTTTCCCCTACGTTTCCCTACGTTTGCCCGACGACGACGCGAAGCACGGGGCCCACGGCGGCTCGAGCAACAGACGCCCGAATATAGTTTCCCCTACGTTTCCCTACGTTTGCCCGACCACGATGCCAAGCACGGGGCCCACGGCGGCTCGAGCAACAGACGCCCTCTATAGTTTCCCGACCACGTCTCCAACAGCAAAAGCGCATCTGTATCCCCCCCCCCACGTTTGCCCGACCACGACGCGAAACACGGGGCCCACGGCGGCTCGAGCAACAGACACCCGTCTAAAGTACCTTCTACGTGTCCCTACGTTTGCCCGACCACGACGCGAAGCACGGGGCGCACGGCGGCTCGAGCAACAGAAGCCCGTCTATACTTTCCCGACCACGTCTCCAACAGCAGAAGCGCATCAGTATTCCCCTGCCCCACGTTTGCCCGACCACGACGCGAAGCATGGGGCCCACGACGGCTCGAGCAACAGACGCCCGTCTATAGTTTCCGCTACGTTTCCCTACGTTTGCCCGACCACGACGCGAAGCACGGGGCTCACGGCGGCTCGAGCAACCGACGCCCGACTATAATTTCCCGACCACGTCTCCAACAGCAGAAGCGCATCTGTATTTTCCCTCCCACATTTGCCCGAACACGACGCGAAGCACGGGGCCCACGACGGCTCGAGCAACAGACGCCCGTCTATAGTNGAACAATTTTTGTTTTGTATCGTCTTTATTGTTTGTTTTTTAAACATTGTTGATACAGTAGCACATAAGCAACTTCGCCCGCGGTGTGGGACGCTCCTCGTGTGCGCACAACATCGCTCCATTCGCACATTTCTACGCGCGCATCGTCCGCGCAGTACCARTTCTCGCCGTGTTTAACGTATGCTCTGATGTGGCCTCTGTCGAYGTGACCAACGTGGGTAATGACCGCGTACAACGCGTAGGTTTGCTCATTAATCGTGAGCTCTTTGTCGAATCGCACGCTCCTAGTGCGTTTTGTAGGCTCCGCGGAGCCGGTAACTCTATTTATCGTCACGCACAAAATGTTGGGCGTAGACACGATGGTCTCGGTCACGCGTAAATCCGTCTGTTTTTTACATCCGTTGCACACGTGTTCGTCTTTAATGTAGACGAAACCTCGATCGACGCTGTCTTGTAGTATTACGGGTTCTTCTTCGTCGTCGTCTCCGAGAAATACGCGTAGCGTGGAATCCTGCATAAACGAAYCGTTTGATTGTTTACACTTGACACATTGTAGAACGTTGCTCTTTTTGAGCATCCACATGCGAGACACGTTGTTGTCGTCTTGGTCGTGTAAACCGTTGAGAATATAGTTTAGTATGTCCCARGGGTCTTGGAAACCGTCAAACTCAACACCCGCGTACTCCTCCAGGGCCACCTTGAGCCGATCGGTTTTGGCTAATACGACCCCGGCGTTATTTCGGTCCATCTCTAAAAAAAGTTTGCGCAGCTCGGCAACGACGGACGGCGCGTCGTCGGACACGGCCAGAGACCATTGTCGCAAAGGAACCGTCGCGTATAAAGCCTGAGCGACGCTGTTCAAYGCCGAGCGCGTTCCATCCGTTTGCAGGCCCTTGAGCATCGAGGAGCTTTCGGTTGTGCGTGTGTAAATTGTTTTGTAGGTCGCCGCTGGGCTAGGTTTGTTTAATACTCCGCGGTTTCAAATATATGAATGTCGTCAAACAGTTCCCGCAGACTATTTATACCTTCTTGGTTGCTATATAAAACCAACACTATCGTAACGGTGTGTTTTGCTGCAACGGTCGTCCACGGATTGGAGTTTGCCGCAACACTGTTGATCATTACGACGGGCAACCACTTTGGTATTTGCACAAGCGAGTCGTGAAGATACAGCGGTTCCTTCAGCTCCGCCGCGKTGTGATTAGACAGCGAGTATTCCGAAACGCTCTGAACGCCACGCAGCGCGCGCGCGTTTATCGTTAACCTTACGTGACCCTCCGTGCAATCGAGCGCCGACACCCCGACGCGGTCCGCGCGGAAGAGCGCGGATTTTAATCTGACTATTATATTATACACGGCCCTGTCTAGTCGTTTCTTGACATAGGCCTTGTACGCGTTCTTGTCCAGTATGTTGTTCTTGATCGTATCCAACAGCTGCGCTTCTTTCAGCGCTTGCGAAAAAATGGGTTTTCCGCGAGAGTTACGATAACTCTCGCGGAACCACCCTCGAGTTTCGAGAAAGAGGACCAGTTCGATCTGTCGAGCAGATGCTCTCTGAAAGTGACAAACGCGTCTTTCGCCA
>NW_013954012.1:36499-40156 GCF_001266775.1 Austrofundulus limnaeus
ATATTTTTCCAAGTCCGGTACGACGGTTTCGTCTCGAAATTGGGGAATATTAGCGTATACGGTCCAGTCGTTTCGCCCCTCCGTGCCGGGTTTGTCGGTGGTGTTACTGTACGTTCCCTGGAACGCGTCGCAGACCGCGTACTGTCGACACGCGGTGGTTTTATATTCCGACGGTTTGTAGCCGCGAAAAACCGGTTTTGACTCTTGTTGTTTCGACAACACATCGTGCGCCACGCTCGTGCGGCTCGAAAACAAACCAAACAATTGGAAGTTTTGCGTACGGTTGCCGATGTCTCGTATGTAATTCTGACAATTAAGTCGCTCTGTGTTATTAACACTCGAGTCCGCGTGGCCGTAGATCAGAAACAGAACTATAGAGTGATAAGACTTGGTCTTGGAGGAATTCGAGGAAACAAATACGACGAAACGCGTCGTCTGCGGAGATATCGAATCCACGCGTTCGCGGACATCGATTGCCCGTATATCGGTTCGTCCGCTACTCCTAATGTAGTTATCAAGCGCGGTTCGCGCGTCCTCCTCTAACACGAATCGACTGTCGTGCGTAGCCCCTAGCCATTCTCGGAGATGTTGCGAATCGTTGTACGGTATWGTTTTCACGTGAAACAATTTCAACCTCTCCGCCAGTTGTAGCAAAATTTCCGGATTGGTGTTTTTCTGCTGATTCGTAGCCATCGCCGCGGACCTCGAACATTCACGCCGACGACGCGCGTTCAATCGACATGATCGACGTGCGACGAGAAATCCGTTTCGTGGAAACGGCGTCGATACAGCTATTTGAGGTTCTAATCGTCGCGGGCGCACCCGCCATAGGCTTCTTTAATACTCTCAAGGATACAGCGATAAGACAGGAAACGTTAACGCGTCTTCGGCAAATGTGGCAAGGGGCCGACGCGTTATTTATACCATGCGCRGACCTTAACTCGTTACATTCGATGCAATGCAAGTCGCAAGGTATCGGCTGCGCCACTATACCGTCGCAYATAGCTTCAAATCATAATAAACTCGCCAGGTATTATATATTCTTGTTATTCCGATATTGTATGTCCCACGGTGCGGTCGCAACAGACGGGTCGTCCTTTTTGTCCTCGTTTTACTCTCCGGCGCATAGCACCAAGAGGCTTAGGTCTCATTTGTCCGACATACCGCCTTCCTGGCTCGACGGTCGCGCATCTATTGTTTATCCATCGGCTCCGCCGAGCGAACCTTCACCGGGCGGTCTAGCACACTTGTGTTTTAACGGTCAACAACCGGTGTCGTCGCAGCAACATTACAACGTTCCTCAAGAGCGGCAACAATATCAAGATCGCAACGGTACCGATTATGCCACTAACACGGTCACGTCCGCACCGCTGCCATTCGAACAACAGCGCGCATTACCAAACAACAGTCTAGTACAACGAGAAGACCAATCGTCTCGCTCGTATCAACAAAAACCGCCCGCGAGTAGTAGCGCAAACCCGATTCCCTATCATAGATTATACCCTTCTCTACCTACAGAACCGCAACAACAAGACCAAAAACAGCCRGTAACGCGAGTCGAACGTAACCGACGGTTAACTACACGAAGGGATATGGGCGTATACGAGTCAAACGACGAGGAGAGCGACTACGACCRCGCCAACTGAATCCGACCGACGGTGGTGGTGATACACTATAAACGGTTCGATTAAATTGTCCGACCGATGTGTATATAAATATGCGCAAAACTTGTTAACGGTTTGTAATCGCTCCGACAGTCGACCGGATCGCACCGAAAGCAGCGGGTCTTGTATTTTTTTTTCCTACGCTATGGACACGGAGTCTACAGTTCCCACCTGTGTGGTTTGTTTCGAGCCCGTGGACTCGAAACAAGAATCGCCGCAAATGTTTGGATTGTTACCCGGCTGTCAACATTGCGTCTGCTTACAATGCATAAAATTGTGGCACAAGGCTAACGTGAGTTCCGGTGTAAACAAGTGTTGTCCGATGTGTCGCAATAAGGTGCATTTTTACGTACCGTCCAAAAAATGGATTGTTGACCCCAAAGAAAAGGCCGGCGCAATCGCGAACTTTATGGCGCATATGAAAACGATACCGTGCAGGTATTTCCAGCTGGGCGAGTGTCGCTACAGATCAAAGTGTTATTACAGACACTACGTTGTTGACGARCCCGGTTATGTTTCTGTCGTTGCGGCGCCGAGATACCGGAGATCCATWGCGCTCGTTGCCGATATTTGACCGTTGAAAATAACAACAACGCTTGTTATTACATAGTTCCCGACCGACTTTTTTTTATTATTTCCGACCGACGAAACAGCATATTATTTCCGACCGACGAAACAACATATTATTTCCGACCGACGAAACAACATATTATTTCCGACCGACGAAACAACATATATTTACACACATCCCGACCGACCATGATCTAATAAACGCTACCTAGTGTGTATATATAAAACTCAGCACCGGCGTTGAAAATAACAACAACGCTTGTTATTACATAGTTCCCGACCGACTTTTTTATTATTTCCGACCGACGAAACAACATATCCGACGAAACAACATATATTTACACACATCCCGACCGACCATGATCTAATAAACGCTACCTAGTGTGTATATATAAAACTCAGCACCGGCGATCGTATCATACGACTCGAGCGCCTCAACAAAGATGCAACTCCTCGAGTTTGACTCTGACGATTCGTACCACGAATCAAAGAACGAAGACGACGGTCTCAGCCTCGACGGTATAACTGACACGTTGAACAATATGTCGATAATGTGTTATCCCGCTATTGGAAGAGACACGGAACCACTGAAGAATATAGAACACGAAAAGAACGCGAGCGTCCTTCCTCAACGCGTCAATGACGAGCCTCGAGAGTCCGCGTTGAAAACAAACTCCTCTCCCACACACGAGGACGACGTTGTCCAAGAAGCTTCTGTTGCTGAAGAAAAACCTCAACGTAGAAAACGCCGATATCCCCGACACAGGAATCGCCGTCGGTTTTACGATGACAACGGCGCCTCTTTCAACGCGAACGATGGTCGTTATTACGACGGATACACAACAACTGAGTTTCGACCGGCCCGTGTCCACAGACGACGGGTTGATTTCGACTACGATCAAAATCGAGCGTGCGGAGTTCGACGAAGACTCACGTTCGACGAAGATGACGACAGGACGACCGAAAACCTACGGGGTTTTATCAAGGCTCGACTGGGCGGACCGATGGTCTATCGCCGGCAGTTTGATGACACGCCGCGGATCTCGGTCAAGAATCGATTGGGTGTCCGCTGCAACACCAACGATAAACAACCGCTTGGGGTCGCTCGTTTGAACGGTGTTCACCGACGGCTCGGTTTCGACCATCGGAGCCCAACGAGGAGAACTCCACCGCACGAACCAACGTTGCGACCTTCAATCAAGGATCGTCTCGGGACGAGACTCGGCGACTATACAGACGCGCGTCGACATCGACGATTCCTGGCCGGAGGGAACCCCCGCCGCGATTCATCGAATGGACAATACGACGGGGATTTGCGACGCGCACCCCCGTCCCAAAAAATCCGTCACTGGTTCGAAAAATATGGAGGTCGAAACCGCAGAATGTGGTGATTTTTGTTTTTAGAGAGCCAACATATATACGT
>NW_013954012.1:40826-46107 GCF_001266775.1 Austrofundulus limnaeus
TCCATTTCGGCGTCCCTCTGCTTCTTCATGAGCTTCAGCTGATGGTTCGGCTCCAGGGAGTGCATGAAGAGCGTAACAAAGAAACTCACGTAACACGAAAGCACGATGTCCGTCAAGCAGCACAGCGCGTTTACCAAATTGTCGACGGTTTTACAAATACCCGCGTGTCTCCACATCGCAACTGCGCGCGTAACGCGCGCACGGTTACGTGGCCAGCRTGCGATAATAAGCGTTGTTTACAAAAAGGCGCTCGAAAATCGGCGTGACRACGCGATACGTGGCGTCGATGGGTGTACGGGCAAATAACCCYGTCCCGCTGATTCGCGGAGCGAGTCTGTCAACCAACGTTTCCTTTTCTGCCAGGCAGCCGCGCATTAGCGTGTGGTCCGAGGTCATCCCCACGCCGTAAGTACCGCAAAACGCCACGCCTAACTCTTTGCTCATAATGTCCGTGGTTCTAGCGTTGCCGTTCACGCGCTCCACCGTGTCCTTGAAAGGGTCGCCGATGCGATCTAGAGCCCGGTCTAAGTCGACCACGTATTGCGTCTGTTGAAACAGCGCCAGGTTACTCTCAGTCCGGTTACCGTACACGCTCCTCCTCGTCGGTCTCCGGTTGTAATACACCGCGCCAAACGATCTGAGCAAGGTGGGGATACTGCAGTAGGCTGGAGTTTTCATTAGCTCGTCTCGCTCGGGCGGCCACGTTAAGGCGCTCGAGCGACCCGTTGTAAAAACGTATGGTCTTCGAAATCCGCTGGCGGTGTCCGACTCCGGGCAGAATCCGTTAAACGCATCGGCGATAACCATGTCTAAAGGATCGTTGGTGTTCACGTTCACTTCGAAACCCACAACGTCCTTCATGTAAATATTGGGTATGTACAAACCGGGCGAGTTCAACGTCTCGGGCATCACGACCGATTCGCAACACTGGTTGATGGTGTGCACTTGATGGGTGTTGCTGCCCGTGGGCGCGCAYGTCATACCCGTCCCCAGCGTGTACAACGTGGCCTTCTGTTGCATCAGCGAAACTCCAGAGCCGGTGAACCTGATACCTCTGAACATCAGATACGACAGTCCCGAGTGGTACTTTGTATCGTAGTATTTCTGAACCACGCTGGGCAACAGCCAGGTTCCGTAGTGCGCGCACATGAGCAACGCGGCAATTTTATTCGTCAGCGCGCCAATATATTTCAATCTCACGGTCCACATGTACGTCACGAGCTCTTCTTTCGCGAAACCGGACTCTGAATCGGCCGGGGCCGTTGGTCGAAATATCAAAGAAGCGTCCGCGCAATCACTGAGAGGTTTAACCTTTGAAAACACGCAATCTTTACGAGGTATTATGCCGACGTGAGGTTTCTCCCCCAACTCCAACGCTCCCAGCTCGTTCTCTAAATTGATAATAGAATCGCGAGGGAATTGTAACTCTTTAGACGTAGCRGCCGCTGGTAAGTTATTTATATCCAAGCCTATTATGTACGGTTTAGCACCAAGCGCGGGAAGGAGCGCCCAGTACATGAAATTACAATACAAAACTTCCTCGAAACTAAAATTTGCGGGGTAACCGTTGTCACGGACTCCGTTCGCATATTCGCAAAACATGTGCATGTAACCAAACACGGAATTACGCAAATCGCCHGAAATTTCACCAATCAGATACAGAATCCGGGTTATAGCGTGTTCCAAACGAACAAGTAAACCGCGTTCGTCGGCAGTCATCGTTGAGTTTGGAGCAACCTCCTTTTGTGACAACAGCCTTCTTATACCAACGGCGCACACCGGGTCCGACAGCAGCAGCCAGTGTTTTCGACCGGTCATCCACCCGTCCGCGATAATATCGTTCAGGTTGTTATCATTCATTATTTTCTCGCGAGCCTCGAGTAAATCCTTGTGACCGTTCGATATCGAGAGGCCCTTTTCTATGAACGAGATAAATTCTCGAAGCTCTTCGGTCAAACCGTTTCCTACGAATAAAGACAACAGCTCGCTKCCCGTTTGCGCGAGTTCGTTTTCGATGCTGTTCATGGAGGACGCGTTGTACAACACGAATCTCGGCTTTACCGTCCAATTGAGGTCACCGGCGCTCGTGTCGGGCGTCACCATATTCCTCGCGTCAAATTCCAACAGACTCGCGGGATTGTTTATTTTATCGTTCCAGTGGCGCCGGTATGCCAGCTCGACCATAATCTCTCGAGTCACCGTCTGGTCGCTCGCCCGGATCACTCTATCGAGCAGTTGCTGAATCTCGCGCCTACGCTCGTTCGAAAACAAATCGGCGCAACTACCTTGCGCGTGTAAATTGCGAACGGACACGGATACCGTCTGGCCTTCCTTGTTGTGTAGAAACGACRTRCTCGGTGACCGTTTGGCCACGTGTTTGTAGTTCAGCTCGTCGTGTTCGGTCGTCGCCAGCAGCTGGATCGGGTTGACTTGGTTTAACGCCGGCGCGCTACAACCCACGGTGAAATACTCCCACTTGAAACCCTCGGTGTTGCTGAAAGCCTTGTGTTCGGTGGATGTATCGTGCGACATGTTATGCTCCATTTGTACGTTGTCCACGTGGACGATTGGTAGTTTACTCATCTGCCCGCCGCCTAGCAGTATGTGGTTGACACGGAGAAGATTCTTGTCGCCGAGCGTCGTCTCTTGACCAAACATGTCGCTTCCCAGACCGGCGGAGGCGCCGTTCGTCTCGTGCARCGTGTACATGTGACCGCCGTCCGGGTTTGCGGTTTCCCCCGTCAACGAGTACGTGACGTACTCGTGACGGAACGGTTGTYGTTCCTGCGTTATGTCGCACACGCCCATGCCCTTGCTCGATATAATCTGAAAGAGACTGGCGCCTACGACCAAGACCTCTGGTCTGTCGCTGGCCAGAACCCTCCGCGCGTTCTCGATGGCGACGGGGAACGAATCGGGTTGTATGTTCACCATACCGCACAGCAGCTCCGACACGACYAGAACGCAATCGAGACGATCTGCCCTGCTTGCGTTCTTTGTCACGCGAACGATCCTGTCTACGAGAGTGGGCTGAGCCGCGCAGTAGCGCAAAACGTCGATGSTTTTCGTCAGTTCCCACGTGGTGCTGACTCTGTCTAGCTCGCGCGCAATCAACTCTTCGGCTTGCGATTGTACCGCAACGCCCAACAGGCACCCGAATTGCATCGTCACAACGCGGGAAATCGGAGAATACACCTGCTCGTAGTCTCGCGTTTGCACCCCGTTCGTTATCGTGTCGTACGTGCCCTGCTGCGCTTCTCTCTGATCGGTGATTCTATATTTTCGTTTGTATTTCGTACCCAGCGGTACCTTGATGCCGTCTCCCGGTATCATGGTTTTGTACACGAAAGCCGCCAGTAATCTACTGGTGTCTCGCTGCTGCGCAAACAAAGCTATACCCATGTGAGCTTGCGAGACGGACATCGTCACGTCGATTGAAATCGAGCTGTTTGTGGCCGAGCTCCTGATGATTTTTTCAGCCAGGTATTTCGCAAACGCTTCCTTGTAACCGAGTAATAAATCGGGAGTTTGAATCAACTGGCGGATGCTCGCCACCGACTTGAGGTGATAAGAGGTCGGATCCATTCGCACGGGGTCCATCGTGATAAACCGATAAATTGAGTCCCGAAAAAAATGTAGATTTTTTTATATATATAAAAAGGGGATCACACAATTATATCTCCCCGCGTGTACGGGGACCGGTTGGTTTTATTGAAAAACCGCGTATCCCTCGCGACCGCCGCTAAACGATCGTAAGCTTTTTCAGCAGAGTTTTTGTAGCGATCGTGGTACATTAGTAATCCCGATTCGGGACCGTGTTTGTGCAGCAGCTTTTTCGCGTTTATTAGGTCCGCTGTAGCTGAAATAGCGGAGTGTTTCATATTCACAAGTTTTGTATTACGTTTATAATCAAAGTTTTCGTATTCGTAGTCGTCGTCGTCGTCATAAAAATAATCCGAATGTGACGCGCGGCTACACAAATCACGGTAGCTGCATAAGCAACATAGCGCTCTAAACAAACACCAGACCATGTTTTGGAAACAGTAAACGTCGACGACCACATTATAAACAATCAAGTAAATAGTATTTAACTTATCGTGCGCGTAGTAGTAACCCGGAAACACCCCTTTGTGTCAGTTTTGTTTTTCTTTGTATAATTATATATTTCATAGCTGTTGTGTGTGTACAAAAAAATGCACTCTTTATGTCTCCGCGCGGAGAAAGAACTCGAAGGACTCTGTCCGTTGAACTGTTGCTCTACAACGTGTTGGGTAGCAATAGCGATAGCTGTACGTGTTTGGTCAAGTACCTGGTTGATTATTATTCTTCCAACCACCTGTTYGATCACATAAAGACCATGCTACGAAACATGATCCGGTGGACCGTGTTAGCGGGCTTCGTGCCGTGCATGTTTGTGCCTTGGAAGAAGCTGCGAAACTCGTATTTGGGAGTTTCTGCGAAAAGCACAATTGGCAGTCTGTTACCTCCGCTTCGGTTCGTCGACATCGACGAACGACACAGGAGCCATTGTGTACACGCGTGGGATTTTCGACGTCGCGTCTCAGGAGCCCACGCTAAATCGTCGCACGGAATAACAACACAACAACAAGGACATCGTGTATACACAARGCGCTTTATTGTATTACAAGACAGTCTCGATCCACACCAAGCCGCGACCGAAGCGGTTCGAGAGCGTGAGGCTCACGATCTCGTCACGCCCGCCGTGTTGCAGATGTCGTTATCCGAGTTACCGGACGCACTYCGAACCCTCATGAAGAAATCCGTTCCGGTCACACTCTTGGAGGTGGTGATAAAAATCATAGGCGACTGGATATCCCGCGACGGTAACCTGGGCCGAGACCCCATACGAGAAACCGAACTGAAGCTTGCCATCGTAGCTCTCTGGGGCGTCATGAAAACGTTCGAGCACGGAAAATGTCCGTTGATACCAGAGTGTAACGCGGCCGGATGCACGGCCTTTTACGACGAACAGACCGGTCTCGTCACGGCCGGAGTGGACGGCGTGTTATACACACGCGCGTTGACGTGGGACAGCTCGTGGAGATTGGGTTCCGAGAAGTCCACGTTGGCTAAACGCGTGCAGTCGACCGTGAAGAATTGGGACATGTTGTTCAGGTCGGTGACGGAAGGACTCGCCGCGTCTTCGAGCAGTCGCACGTACACGAGCAACGCAAACGACAGGTCCTCGCTCAAACATTTGGCCGACGCGATGCTGGCCGCGAGACGAGACGCAGGTCAAAGTGCGGACGCGGCGATTGCG
>NW_013954012.1:47107-52463 GCF_001266775.1 Austrofundulus limnaeus
AGCGCCGTTACCTGGATACTTGATAATTTTATACCGGAAGAATTGGCCAGCGTCGATCTGAAAAATGGACTGATTACCGAACCATACAACGGTGTTTTATGTACCAGGAACACCGAGGTACCAGCAAGATCTATGTTTGGTGACCGGATCGCGGAGCTGCAAAATTTAATAGCAACGCTCAAGTCGGAGCGCGTGTGGTGGGGTTGGCTGAGAGTTTGCCACTTGCTCAGATATTCGACCAAGAAAGGAGAACCTGAGCTATCCGAATTGAATGTCGGTAAACATCTCGGTAGGGAAAATAAAAAACTAGCAGCGGGCTCCGTTATTGGTGGCATTGCAACAACATTGATCGATTACTCAGATAGTGGCTATAATTATACACGCGGGATTCATTACCTTTTCCACGTAATCACTAAGCCGAAGAAGTCGGTGTTGAAGATATACTTAGACCAAACCCGCCTGGACTTCATTGTAGAACACCAAGATGATAAAAAAAAGCGTTTGAAAAACGCGTTCGACATACCATCGTACATAAATGATCAAGCTATTAAATTGCTCCAGGTTGATCACGAATGTGTCGCGGTCATCGATCAATCGTACGAAGAATATTACAGTGATTTTGTACACATCGACAATGGTATGTGGTTCGTTGAGGATCCCGACTGTTGATATGTATGTATGTATGTGTCTAAATAAAAATGTATCGTATTTGAAAAACATTTTTATGTTGTGTTTGTGTTTTTTTTTAATATGTGTAAAACACACGTGCTTAAGGAGAATGCGTCTACATCGTCGATAGCTGACAGTTACATCTTCCTATTGCACGTGTCGCAAGATGTGTTGTCGTGGACGTGCCGGCGACCAAGTTTCCGAATTCCCACAACCCTTCATGGTTCGCGATGTCGTCAAAGAAATCCAGACACCGACTCCTCAGCGCCCTGTTGTACTCGGAGGTTATCCCGGCGCAGTCGGCCACCACGAACCTCAGCTTTTCGGTTAGATCGATCGCGTTCTCGGCGGAGCGTATCTCATCGAAGACGCGGTGATCCTCTGCTTCGGAGATGCGAAAGAAGCCGATATTTGTACGTTAACGCGTGGTGTCGTGCGCCGCCGGTAATCACATTCATTGATGTTACACCGTCATCGGCAACGTCGTACTGGAAACAACGGGTGTACCGGAGCCGTAGCCTGAACTGTCGCGTATGAATATCGCCGGAGCCATTTCTCTTGTGAAAAACTACACAACAAACCCGTCCGTTGTTTTTTGCTTAGATAATTATATTTTTATATTGGGTTAAATATAAGTGTTATGTGGGGGGCTCACTTGTCATGTTTTGCGTTGTTATGCGAAAGTCAAAATACATCATACGTGTTTGTTATTATAAACTTCCCGTCCGACCGTTTTTATAAATATATATGTCCCGCCCGACCGCAAACGGTATATAAAGGCTGGGTTTAACTCAGATTTTGTTGAGAGTGTACGAAAACCGAACCCTGGGAGAGAATATTCTGTCTTGGATTTTTGTTTACTACAATAACAAACGACGTTTCCCGTATTATAATATACAACCAAGGACGCGACATCTTATCTGTTGGACTTATAAAAGGCCAAAGAAAAAATCTATCTTTTTTTTGTCCGGTGAGAGTTTGCCTCACAATTCGATTTCTTCCTTAACATCAACGATGGATATACACGTGGACTCGTCATCGGTGAGTATACGCGAAACCGATCAAAATCAATCACGAATCCGTATAAATATTTTGTTTCTGCCCTTTTTTTTAGTTTCAAATCAACTGGCCCGTTGACACCGTATACGCCGTCACGGTGTTCCTCATGTGTGCGCGTGTATCTGTCCATAATCTACCGGATGACATGCGTTGGAAAGGAAAGCTGTGTTTCGCGATCGAAGCGCTGGAGGAATTGTGTATGCTCACAATTACGTTGGCGATGCTCTACTGTGCGCGGAGAATCATCTCAGCGTTGCTTATGACTTGTGGGATTATGTTATTGATATGTGTGCTTATTCTTKTGTGTTTTATGTCTAATCTGTTCAATTCTTCGTTTATTTTCTTGATGTTTTACTCGTCCGAGCAATACGCCGTAATTCGTTGGTTGGCTGAAGGTTTTTTGTTTGTAAACATCTTGGTTAATATGTGTGTTGCGTTTAATCCATCATTAATTCCTCATTACAACGTGACTTTTGGATAATTGTAAAGGGCAACCGTGTTTGTATACACGGATATGTGTTTTTTTTTTGTAAAGAAAAACAGCCATCGTTGACAAAGAAAATTGTCCAAGAAATATTATGTTGAAGTATTATATACTGTAAGAGAATAAAAATGAAAATAATGTACATTGTGTTTCCTCATTTCCATTGAATAACTTTTGACAAAAATAACAGAACCGGTGCGTTTCGAGTCATGATGTAGCAAACAAGAAACAGAGTCTCCGTGTTGTTATTTTTATTGTAATCGTAAACACAAAATCATTTGACTGTTGCATATAATATTCAAAAAAAAAAGACAACCTTGCGAGGCGCTACACGCGTTGCTCACATAGTAGCCTCTTTTTTATGTTCGACAGCGTTGATGCGTCGTCCCTTGTACTTCTACAATCTTCGCGAACGACGTCTCACCGCGTGCTATAGCTGGGGATTTGTCGACGTTACGGTCTCTTCTTCATCTTCTATTTCTTGTTCTTCTTCTTCTTCTTCTTCTTCTGCGTCCGCTTCATAATTATCATAATAATCATCATCTTTGTCTGCTACCACCAAAGATGTTGAACCGCACGATTTACACTTGTTCTCGAGACAACCAACGTTGTGAACTCCTAGTCCGTATTTCGTATCGATTGCGTGATACACGTTGGGGCGGTAATTTAACCACAACTCGTCGATGTCGTTCTCGTACGCGCCGATGTTGCTGTCGGACGCCAAGAACCAACCTTGTCTGAATCGCAGATCATGCTCTCTGCACAAGACCGCGTTCCCCCACGGAATTTTACGCGAAAAGTAATAATCTATCATTTGGTGAACGTTCACGGGCTTCCACTCTCCACCTTCCTTGAGAGGCCTTAGCACGTTGTCTTTGTTCTCCTCGCAGCGCGTCGCTAGCCAATTCGACCAATCTGACTCATCCGGGTTCCAGTGAGCCATAACGTACTTCTTAAATTCAGACCAAAGTCTTTCGCTGAACACTATCGCGTCGTTGCTCGTCATCCGCGCGCCGSTGGATATCACGACGTGCATGAAAAACGTTTCGTTGAAGTAAGGACGTTCCTTCTCGATCTGCATGAAATATACACTTGGCATTTTTACGGAACGTTTGAAATGATTCCAAAAATCAAACAGTTGCAAACCGTATTTGATCTCGTTCCAAACGCGATCATCTTCGAGTATCTTCAGCAAGATATCATCGGGGTATAATCCCATTCCACGGTCATATAACGGGTAGTCCCCTAGTCCACAGTTCTGAATCAGTTCCGTGTGTCGCGCGTGCCTGTTCAGCATCGCGTTCACTTCTACGTTGCTGAAGAAGTACATCCTCGGGTCCGCGATGTCGCCATCGATGATGTAGTCGTCCTCGTCATTCAACATCGCAGGGTGGCGAAGAACGATACTGTATGCGAACGGCATGTTTTTGTTTTCGGCCCGGGGGAGTTTAGAGAATATGACCCGCGAGCTTCACGCTCTTAGCGTTTTTATAACTGCGTGTGAATTCACGGTTGGTCGTGGAGAAACTTTCGCCCGAGCAGATAGGGTCTAAGTTTTTTCCTCCGGTTGATCCGACGCGACGAGATCGCAACCGTCCGAGCGGACAGGCTAATCGACGACGCGACGAGCGCCCACCTATGTTCGCGTTCGACGCGTAAAACGACCACGGYGGGTATTATCATAAAGTTATATAAAAACAATGGTCGGTCGGTAAACAAAACCAAGACCGACCGTCGGTTGAGATCATGAGTCTATAGCTAGAACAGAAATAACGTTCGATCGGGGGCGTTGTATTTGTTTTTTTTTGTTTATGGAAAAAGAAAGATCATATGCCGACGTTGCGTACCGATGTCCGACATTATAACTCTCGACGCGTCGAGAACGCAACGAAGCGTTAGCTCGAGTAAAGAAAAAGTCTAATTTTACTCCGGTTGCTAGACCGCAACAATCAGAGAAATACTCTTGACCACGCGACGTGCACAAATGTTCGCCGCGTAACGCGTTTGCGAGATTGCTCAAATGTGAACAAAAAACGATGGTCGATCGGCGGAATATAATATTTTTAAATAATCGCGCGCAGATGTAAACAAAACAAAACTCGGTCGGTCAGTTTAAAGCCAGAATAAAAAACTTAACAACATTTGATCGTGATCGCGTCGTCTCGTGACCTATGCCGAGCATGACATTTTGGTGTTGAAAAAAAAACCAATTCAAAGACGCGTAAATGCGGTTGATATTATAAGCCTCTACGCGTCGAGAACGCAACGAAGCGTTAGCTCGAGTAAAGAAAAAGTCTAATTTTACTCCGGTCGCTAGACCGCAACAATCAGAGAAACTCTTGACGACGCGACGTGCACAGATGTTCGCCGCGTAACGCGTTTGCGAGATTGCTCAAACGTGAACAAAAACGATGGTCGATCGGCGGAATATAATATTTTTAAATAATCGCGCGCAGATGTAAACAAAACAAAACTCGGTCCGTCAGTTTAAAGTCAGAATAAAAAACTTAACAACATTTGATCGTGATCGCGTCGTCTCGTGACCTAGGCCGAGCATGACATTTTGGTGTTGAAAAAAAAAACAATCGCGTAAATGCGGTTGATATTATAAGCCTCTACGCGTCGAGAACGTACCGAAACGTTCGCCCGAGCAAAGAAAAAACGACTTTTTCTTGCTCCGACCGAGCGGAGGCTAAATCGCAACCTTCAGAGCGGAGAGAGGCGTCGACGACGCGACGCTAGCGCACAATGGACGCCTCCGACGCGTCTCTCGTTGAGATGCTAGATTGCGCAAATGTAAACAATAACATCGACGGTCGGTCGGGATAAAATACGTTTTTTCTAAATGTAAACAATAACATCGACGGTCGGTCGGGATAATTTCTTTTATCGGTGACGGTCGGTCGGATTTAATCCGATTTTTCTAAATGTAAACAATAACATCGACGGTCGGTCGGGATAAGCGGACGCTAAATCGCAACCTTCAGAGCGGAGCGAGGCGTCGACGACGCGACGCTAGCGCACAAATGGACGCCTCCGACGCGTCTCTCGTTGAGATGCTAGATTGCGCAAATGTAAACAATAACATCGACGGTCGGTCGGGATAAAATACGTTTTTTTAAATGTAAACAATAACATCGACGG
>NW_013954012.1:53463-54692 GCF_001266775.1 Austrofundulus limnaeus
ATGAGCCGTCCAATCAATCTAAGCAGAGCGAGTTTGACTACGATAAGTTGTATTCGTTTTTGTGTCGTACGCGCAACAAGACGCCCGTTCGTGACTCTGTAGATCTATGTGAGAAGATTGAAGATGTAAAGCGTGAAATCACGTTATTGGACTCGGCGCGGGTAAGAAACGATAAACCTCGATTCGACAAACATCTTACCAACTTTAACGTCTTGATCYAAGAGTTGACGGAATCTATAGGCCGTGTATGTGTTTCAGACCGCGTTAGGGAACAACTAGCCGAGTTGGAAAAAAAAATTCGAGAAACCGAGTTGGAATATACACAAGAACAAAAAGTACAAAAGGCTAAGGAAAAATTTTTGTTGTCGATGGTAGATTTACGCGAAATAATTGACTTTGAACAACCCAATTCGGTCGAAGATTGAACCTATAACGCGATAAGCGTAAAACAATACCAGATAATTTGTTATTGGTTTTTTTTGTGCTTTTTTTTTAACCACGCCTGTTTTCTTTATAAAACCAAGACCGGTTTGCTGGAGATTCATCATTTTCTATCACCATGGGRGAAATACAGTTGATATTTGGGCCGATGTTTTCTGGAAAAACCACCGAGCTCATCAGGAGATTACACGTCCAACGCGCAGCGCAAAAACGATGTCTCGTGATCAAACCGGCCAAGGATTCTCGYTATTCCGAGACGCACATAACAACGCACGCCGGTGACAAGATCGAAGCCGCGTCCGTGTCGCGTCTGTACGACGTAGAGCGCGAAGTCGACCTCGTTTCCGTGATTGGTATCGACGAAGCGCAGTTCTTTCCCGACGCGTTGTCGTTCTGTGAGGAAATGGCCAATGCGGGRAAAACTGTGATTGTGGCTGCGCTTGATGGAACTTTTCAAAGGAAGCCATTTGGGAGCGTGTTGGCTCTCGTGCCGTTGGCCGAAGACGTGGTGAAATTGCACGCGGTGTGCGCGAAATGRAGCGGTAAAGCCGCCTTTTCTCATCGCAAGCGCGCCGACATCACCTCGGTGGAGCTGATAGGTGGTTCCGAAACATACGAAGCCGTGTGTAGAAAATGTTACAGTTTGGAAAGCTCTTGTATTAAACGCAGCAATTTATTATAACATTTCTTTTGTTTATGGTTAAGATATATATGTATACAATAAAATATATATATCAAATAACAGTTGTGAAAGTGTTTTTTTTTGTGCAGTATCCACAATAAAATAC
>NW_013954013.1:0-830 GCF_001266775.1 Austrofundulus limnaeus
GTGGGATGTTTCTGACTTGTGTAGCAGGACAACAACAACAACAACAACAACACCAACAACAACAACAGAACACTTTGACAGCAGCTTATTAAAGCAGTTCTCAGAATATTTAGGTTAAAATCTGAAATAATCTGGTCAGAAGTAAAATCCCAGTAATCCTGTAATAAGCTGTGACAGATAAGAACTGTGTATGTTTACAAGCTAACACTGAAGAGCTCAGCTGGTGTAACGTGGCTGCGTACCCCCTGTCCGGAGCACACGGTCTTGTCGGTGGTCCCGGGGCAGGTGCTGAAGTTGAACTGTTGGACTGGGAGACACTTGTGGTTGAAGCAGATGCTGTCTGTTCCACAGGCCGTCCCGTCCTCCACGTATCCCAGGTCAGTGTCTCCATCGATCAGCACGTGGCCACCACTGGACAGGAAGCAGGACAAAGTCAGGAAATCAGGTTAAAACATCTGTTTAAAACCTGAATCTTTCCTCTTCATAACAGCTGTCTGCTGAGGAGAACCTCATCCAGAACCTTTGTCTCCTCCAGCTTTGACTGCTGGAACGTCCTGTTACTGGTGTTACTGGTGTGTTACTGGTGTGTTACAGGTCTTATTTATCTCCAGTAAACATCTGAAGCACCTTCAGTAAATTCAACCAGGAGTTTATGAAGAGTTCATGAGTCACAACATGTTACAGACGTTCTCCAGAAGCTTCTCTGGGTTCTGATGAGCTCCAGAGTTCAACACAAGCTTGTTCTCATGACCTTTAAAGGAGACATATCATGCTACATGCACTTTTTTTTGCATTTTTAAACTATTTTTTGTGCAGTTATAGTGTCTAGG
>NW_013954013.1:3988-5186 GCF_001266775.1 Austrofundulus limnaeus
ACATCAAACACTGTCCAGCTGCAACACAAACATTAACACAACATCAAACACTGTCCATCTGCAACACAAACATTAACACAACATCAAGCTCTGTCCACCTGTAACACAAACATTAACACAACATCAAACACTGTCCACCTGTAACACAAATATTAACACATCAAACACTGTCCACCTGCAACACAAACATTAACACAACATCAAACACTGTCCACCTGTAACACAAATATTAACACATCAAACACTGTCCACCTGCAACACAAACATGAACACAACATCAAACACTGTCCACCTGCAACACAAACATTAACACAACATCAAACACTGTCCACCTGTAACACAAATATTAACACAACATCAAACACTGTCCAGCTGCAACACAAACATCAACACAACATCAAACACTGTCCACCTACAACACAAACATTAACACAACATCAAACACTGTCCACCTGCAACACAAACATTAACACAACATCAAACACTGTCCAGCTGCTTCCTGTTGTCACTTTGATCAGTGAAGAATCTCAAATCCAAAATAACAACAAATAACTTTAATATTTCATCTTTGGAAAGAGAAAAACACTTTCAGTTTATTTTCACTGTAAATATTTGAACAAATAAAGGATCAGATTTCAGGGGTTGACACTTTGAAATGAACATTAATTAAAGGTAAAAGATTTCCTCATGAAGAAATGTGTGTTTTGACTTCCTGTTTGGCTCTGGTGTGTTACCAGTAGGTGGCAGTGCAGCGTAAGCCTCGTGGTTTTAATACAGCAGAAAAAGAAGATATTATTATGCAAATATAACGTAAACAAAATATGTTTGATTATCTGAACAAACAAGCAAAACCATTTATTATAAATGAGTTAATCCCACTTGGTCTGTGTGTTCATTTGTCTGTTAGTAAAATATCTTCTGAACCAGAAGGATTAAAAAACCTCTTAAGAAGACATCCTTACTTGTTTCAAGATGGCCGCCTACACTAACCCTTTCTGACAAACGCACAAATAACTCAGTCACATGTTGTGGTAGTAGTTGAGAGTCTTTCCACCACGCACACTGAGCACTAACACTTTCAATCTTCCCCATGCCAGGTGATAAATCACAAACATTGTTTTTAAAAATGATAATTTAATTTTAAAAAGTCTGTCTCGTACTCGTTTGGTTTAACAAATTAATTCAGGACCATCTGAGA
>NW_013954013.1:6186-6792 GCF_001266775.1 Austrofundulus limnaeus
TTATCATTATTATCATTATTATTATTATTATTATTATCATTATTATCATTATTATTATTATCATCATCATCATCATTATTAGTAGTAGTAGTATTGCTGTTGTTGTTGTTGTTGTTATTAAGATTAATTTCCCCTCTCTGTAAAGCTGACACAGAGTCATGATGATGAATGCAAACAGGAAGTTGTGGGTGTAAACAGGAAGTTGTGTACCTGCAGTCCAGAGAGGCGCTGTGCTGGGCCACTGAGAAAGATGTGAGTCCTCCCTGCAGCTCCCCGAGCCGTGGAGCAGGTGAGATGTTGGAGCACAACAGATAGCCACAATGAACATCCCTGAAACACACAAAGTACAACAACTGCACATCAAGCAGAGACAGGTAAACACAAGCAGGTGTAGGTCCCAGTAAGACCAGCTCACTGTTTGTTACACTGGACCCAGGTGTCCTTGTCCTTCCCACAGTTGCCTTTTTCTGTCCCCTCGATGTTCAGCTTCTCATAGCAGAACTTCTCAGCTGCTGTTGCCTCTGAGGGAAACAGAAATGAACCTTAAAAACAAAGTTTTACCAGCTAACACTTGATTTATTCAGCTCCTGTACGTCTCACTTACTC
>NW_013954013.1:8510-9364 GCF_001266775.1 Austrofundulus limnaeus
TAATAATGATAATAATAATAATAACACATTTTTCACTCACCTGGCTGGAGTTGCCCAGGCAGTTTTCTGGGATGTCACAGTCATTGACTGCATCTCTGCACACAACTCCCATCAGCTCCATCTGCAGCAGCAAATAATACAGATTACAAATAATACAGATTACAAATAATACAGATTACAAATAATACAGATTACACTTTTTCTGTTTGCTCTGACCCACCATCTGAGTTTTTACAGTGACCTTTTAAATAAACAATTTGATTATTAAGGTTTTTAAAGTCATTTTCTGGCTCTCCACGACTCGTCAAGTTGATTTGATGTTGCACTTTGTAACATTGATTTTTCTACTTTTGCATTGGATTTTTTTAATGTGTTTATTTTTTTCTGTATAAAAAGCTTCCTACATAAAAAATGTGGATCTTTTCCTAAAATTTCATGGAAGAATTTAAGTTCAACTTAAACAAACATCCATACCTTCCATCATAGTTGAGATAATGACTTGATTTTGGTGTTATTTTAAAGGGTTTAATGTTTTAAAATCCACTGTCGGATTTGATATTGGTGTGGGATAAAAGAAAATGTAACCACATCCCTATAATATTTGCTTTTGTTTCATATTTGAACTGTTTTGGGACGGTTAGAGCCTTTTGCTAACGGGTTTGGTGATGGGAACAGATCCAGGGCGCAGGCAGGGTTTCAAAATAATAACAAAAAGATTTATTTAGATAATAAAAAGAGGGCTGCTGGCAGCAAACTTACAAATTCTCAAGATCATCAGGCACGAGGGGAACAAAGCACTCAGGACAAAACAGACAATGATTCGACACAAGACTGAGACAGGACAGGGTTTAAAT
>NW_013954013.1:13293-15195 GCF_001266775.1 Austrofundulus limnaeus
GCAGAGTGATGAGGGGCAGCTGGGCAAAGACACACTGGGGAACATGGAAAACACTAGGAAAACTGAGAATAAACACAGACTATGACATTTGCAAACAAAATGTGTCAGTTTGACTGTAGAGTTTGAGTCAGCTGCTGCAGGAAACAAATGTAGACAAACTGTAAAGAGATTTGAAGTGTCTGTGAGTCTGAGTGAAACATCACACACAGCTGTTGGTTGATCTGTGATGTGATGGTCTCATTAACGCTCCAACACCGTCCCTCTGACCCTGTGAGTCGTGTCCAACAGTTTCAGCTAATGCTAATAAAGAAGCTGGTATCTGCAGTGGTCAGAGGTGGGTCCATCCTGAAGGAGGCAGAAACACATCCAGAAGACAGAGACACGTGCAGCTCGACCTGCTCACCTGACAGTTCTTGCAGCAGAGACCGTTGCTACAGTTGGAGCCTTTGGTCAGAGTGCAGTTCTTACAGCAGCTCTCTCCTTCTTTGGCACATTCCTGAAACACAAACACAAGCTGCTCTGACCAACGGCTGGGCTTGGATTAAAACACTGGATGTGATTTAAAGATATTTAGGAAAAATCTTGAACAAAATGCAAATATACTGCTTATTCAAAGTGTTTGAGGAATATTTAGAGCAGGGATGAGCCTGAAGGCAGCRAGCGGCCTGTGTTTCCTGTGACTGGGGGCGGGGCAAATGTTACAGCAGTAAAGTTGGGGACATTAAATGTTTTCTGTATTCAATAAGTGTTTGAACTCACAGCTGGACTGCCACAGTCACACTCCTCTCCTGGCTCAACGAAGCCGTTACCACACTCTGAAGGGTCCAGCAGCTGAGCAGAGTAAAACAAACATGTACTAAATGTGAAGTACTAAAATATGAGGTGAGGTGAAAATGATCTTGTCTGTGGTGTAAATTGACAAACAATTCAATAAAAGAACATGTAAATGTGAACTGCAAATAAATAATTGCATATTTTCCACAGCACACAGGTTTGTGTGTGTTTGATGTACCTTCAGAGGTTTGTTGAACAAACAGGCTCCGCCTCCACTGTACAGGAAGTTGTGATATTCCTCCACGTTGCAGTCAGAAAACTTCTTGGGCAGGTAGAAACTGTTCAATAAACCAAAACACATGAAAATAATACAAACACATCCACTGAGTGACTAAATACTACTTTATATTGTTAGTCAAAAATTACTATCTTTTGACTTCATATCATGGTTTTTTAGATGATTTTTTCAGGCATCAAAGTGGACACTATAAACACGGCAAACTGTGTTTTATGGTAAAGTTTTTATTTTTTAAACTTTATTACTGACACGTGTTAGCCATACTCACACATTATAGATATATAATTAAGATATGCAGCACAGATACTCTGAGCATCATTTATACTGTATACATGGGAAGTAAAGGATTATGAGAAGTTTATTATTTAATTAAATTATTTAATTTTGACATTATTTTTGTGTTACATGAGTAATTTGGCAGAAATATTCCTGCTTCATAGTTTCATTATTTCGCTGACGTTCTGAGTGCATCTGTAAGACCTTTATACTAACATTTTATTATGTAGCTCACTGTTCTTAAATTCAGCTAAATTTTACTATATGTTACATTTAAATGTTAATAATGTGTGTAATTATTAAATCCTAAATGAGTAAATCTAAATGTAAAATTAAAATTTGAAGTTTAAGTGTTCCAGAATGGAATGCAGCTTTTGATGTTGGTGCTTGGCTTTTGTTATGATGTCATCATCCTGAGACAATAGCGAAGCTAACTCTGCTAATCCTGCTAACTCTGCTAATCCTGCTAACTGTGCTAATCCTGCTAACTCTGCTACTCCTGCTAACTGTGCTAATCCTGCTAACTGTGCTAATCCTGCTAACTCTGCTACTCC
>NW_013954013.1:15205-24362 GCF_001266775.1 Austrofundulus limnaeus
TAATAATAATAATGCTGGTTAGCTGAAGATGATGGTTTCTAACTGAGCAATCTGAGCTAAACAAAAATAAAATGTTAGTGGAAATATTTACACTGGATTTTACACTTAAAAGTGAGCTAAATAATGAAATGTGTTAATGACTTTTTTTACTTTTTATTTTACACGTAGCACCCTATAAGTTGCTGCTATCTGCTCTTGTTAGATTAATATTAATTAATGTGAACGTGATGACAAAGTAAAGGTGCATAAAATAAAGAAACCAAAATGAAAAAATGTAACAAAAACTTTGAGCCTGGAGTTTTTTTTAAGACAGAGACCCTCTCTGACACTGAGCCCACCTGGACTACACATTAATTTATCCACCTGCTCAGAATCATTTACAGGTATCAACAGTTTAGAACTTTTCCACATAAACCTGCTGCAAAACATATGAACTACATCTTTATCCAAAACATTTCCTTTGATAAAGTATTTGTTCCTAAAAGCTTCAGTGTATTTAAAATGTACACATGTGTAAGAAGTGCCACAAGGACACAAACAGTTTATAAAACAACAACTTGGACACCTGCTGAGGTGCACAGCAGCTACACCCTGTGAAAACAATGTGAAAACTGTTAGTAGTCAGGTTATATAAGTCAGGCATGCAGAAGATTATCAAAAGGTCACTCATTGAATACCAACGTCTGAAATACCATTGACTTGATTTTGGAGAAACAAATTGTGTCTCAGTCCATGTTCAGGTGACAGGAGCAGCTGTCCTCTGTCRGCAGCTGAAACACTGACTGAGTGAAGCAGCTTTGAATGTTTCAGGGTTTTTACACTGAAATTAAATAGATCATTCTTGATATAAAATGAAAATGACATTGCAGACTGTATCAATCGGATAGACACGGACAAAGGTCTGAACTTTCAGAACACAGAGCAGAGAGGGTGTTTTTCAGGGATAATAAAAATAATAACTCTTTGTTGTTGATCAGCCAGTGGCACTGGCCAAAAGCCACAAAAATATAAATTAAACTACATAAAATTATACAAAAGGATTATGAAAAATACACCCAGTATATAAAAAACTGAGCTGTATTTGTTCATACTGTTTAAAAACAGAAAAGCCGGGGCCTTATGGAGCCAAATTAGTCATATGTTTCGTTCAAAATAAAAARGTTTTGAAACGGAAAGAAAAGAGATTTGGAACAGAAAAAACAAACAAAAAAACTGAAAAATAATATATTAGGATCTGGAAAAGTTTCAGACATCTTGTCTTTTCAGTTTCAAACATATGACCCTGATTTAGCGTGGTGGGCGGGGCTTCAGATGACTGTCAAGTAATAAGTTTGAAACTGGAAAAAAAAATATTTGGAACTGAAAATACAAGATGTTTGAAATTCTTCAGATTCTAATATAAACACTTTTTCAGTTTCAGTTTTTTTCAGAGCCGGGGGGGGGGGGGGGTCGAAGGTTTTTGCTGAATGAAATGAAAAAGGTTGTGATGACTGACAACCCACTACGAGGCGGCTGGTTTGTTCAAAGAAACCAGCACAAGCAACGTTTTAGCAAGCTTCAGCTCACCTGCTGTCCCATTCGGGATGGGAAGGGGGGAACGTAAGAAGTGTTTAAGAAGAGGGGTGTACACTCACAAACACACACCATCACACACAAATCCACACACTGCTAAGCAAGCTGTTACAGCACAGAAAAACTTAGATTTATTGATGCACCAGTTTCTTCTTTTAGCCAGTAAGAAATTAGATCAAATGATTCAAACCGATCCTATAAAAGTATCTGCACTGGCACCTAGTGGTGAATTTTAGAACTACAACAACACTCCAGTTCACAACAGATTTATGAAAACATTTTAGGATATCTTTACTAGACAGTAAACATGTAGAGCAACAGGAAGCTTAAATAAAGTTAAGAGTATCAGCTCAAAAGCAGATGTGAAACTGCAGTGTCTGTAAAAAATAAGAGTTTTCTAGAAGAGAGAGGAGTAATAAAGCTGATATTAACTTACCCAACATCATCCATGATGCAACCGTTCCACCGATCATCACACTTACATTCACCTGAAAAAAATCATCAAAATGAAACATTATTCAAATATTTCAATAAAAAGTATGACGTGTTCAGAACAGGCTAACTACATACCGTTGAGGATCCTCTTCTTGTCAGAAAAAATACCAATATTTTGACCAAGAGACTGAGCCAGGGTTATCGCCATCTCATGTGTTTTTCCATACTGGTGCACACAGAATGAAGAAAAGAAACGTGATATTAAATTTAGACGGAGCAAAGAAATTCTGCGAGACAGGATCTCTTTGTGAGCGTTTAAAGACCCTCTGAAGTCCAGAAATGGTTCAGGACGTTTGGATTGAAAGGAAAGCAGAAAACACACAGTACTGACAAGAAGCTAAAAATGTCTCATTTAACAGAGAAAGAAAACATTAGAGGAAATTAGTGAAGTTTAATGAGCACTCCAAATAATTACAAACAAGAATCTTCAAACAGCAGACCTGACTACATGCTGTGTACGTCTGATCAGATCAAATWAAAAAAAGGTTTTTGTTCTTGTCTCATTTCAGCTGCTTTTGGTCTTTTCCTCTCAACGCAGCGTCAGACTGCTCTGCTCTGACTCACATCTTCTTCCTGTTTTATTTTATATCTCAGAGTGTTTTTCAGGGTGTCTTTTTGGAAACGTAGTCAGACTTTCTGATTAATCCAGGTAGTTGAAGTGTCCTATCATGCAACGGCTCAGCAGCCGTTTGCAAACTGCAGTCAGCCGTCAGAAGCTAAAGTCTGGATGTGCTGCTCTGTTTGGGAAAACCATCAGTTCACTTCAGTTTATATTTGATCTACTTTGAGGCTTAATTGCAAAAAGCAACAACACTGTAATCAGCCCACTTCTTTGGAGCGCCAAGTGTAAAATAAAATGTTAAATAATGTCACATTTTCATTATTTTCCTCACTTTCTGACAGTAAAATCCTATAAAATTTGGTCTTTAACATTTTCTTGTTACTTAGCTGACTGTTCTTACAGCTGACTAACTTTTATCAGTGAGAGGGAAAGTGAGCAAAATTACGGAGCCTGTGAGGGGATATGGGKKTTTTTTTTTCCTTTTGCGTTCCCTCGCAATACTTTTGCGTTACTTCGCAAAATTGTTTTGTATATGAACTGAATTAAATCAGACTTTTATTTTGAAGTATCCAGTTACCAAAACAGGATGTGTCGCCACAGGTTTGTGAAATTGACAATGATGTTGCGTGGCTGCACTGTGTTAAAATATCATCATATGACACACTTCCCTGTGTGTCTGTGTGATATATTCACTGTGAAGCTGAATTAAAGCAGTAGCTAACTCACTAATGGTGAACATGTGAGTTTGTTAATAAACCAGCAGCACAACASTGATWAACKACTTTTGCGAGGGAACGCAAAAAGAAAAAAAATCCCCGATGTCTCCTCAGTACAAACAAAATAATGAAAATGTGTTTTAGTAAATTTTAATTTTACACACACTTGTGGTTTAACTCTCACCTCATTGACGCCTCCTCCTTTGGTAAGAGAGCAAACTCCTCCCATGTAGGAGGCTCCACCCCTGCTGCTATGAAAGCGATTCCCTCTGCAAATAAAAAAATAAGTTTTAATAGAAGATTTAAAATGACACTGCACACATACACACAAAAACTAAAACTAAAAACAAATCTTGTTTTAGCTGCCCAGACTTACGAGAAGAGGTGAACCGAGTCACATTTCTCCTTGATGAAGTCCTTCCTGTACTTCATGAACTCTTTGAGCGTCACCATGGGGTCATCATCAATGTTGAACTTGTTGTCCACTGACCAGGTTTCCATCGCAACGAGCACGATCCGAGTGTTGAGCTGCTCCCTGAATATCTGGAGTCAACAACAACCAAAAGTCAAACACTGACAAGTYGTTAAGTTTCTGTTTTCAACGACTCGGTGTGACAGGAAGTGACAAAAACAGTTCATGATGATGCAGCGCAGTGGGTTTTACAAAGTGTCAGGTGTGTCTCTTTCTCATTAGCATTAGCATCTCATTAGCATCCCCAGCTGCTCATTGTGACACGAGTCAACTGGTTCTGGTTCTGTCAGTCAACAAGTGTCTGAAGGACAAACAGGAGTGTGGAAGATCACAAAAACGTGTTTAAAGAACCCCTAACATCTGATCTTTGTTATAAATGTGAATACATTTTTTGAAAGATAACTTTGATCACATTTTGCAAAAGAAGTTTCACGTYGCTGAGATGAACAGTTGTTGAGATATTTGCCTGTGAAGAAACAGGAAGTGATGTCACAGGGGAATGTCTGACTGTAAACAGAGCGATGGTACAACTGCTAACAACCAGACTGTAGAGCAGAATCTGATTTTTTTATTTTGAGTCACTATCAGAGAGAGATGAAGAGTCTGAGTTCAAATAATATTGTTTCAATAAACAAAYGAAGTCATTTTCTTAAAGAGATGTCACTTCCTTTGATGTCACTTCCTGTTTCATGTTGGCTGAGCAAAATTCAAAAGAAAACATGAAAATTATACAAAAAATGTGTAAAATTGTTTATATTATGGCAAGTTTCTTAAATGCAAAGAGGTTTTCTATTTGTATTAGAACAGGGCTATCCAACTGGTGGCCCGCGGGCCAGATGTGGCCCGTGAGTGACMAAAATGCGGCCCGCCAATTGGTTCATTCATCTCTTAAGCCCAGAGCACCAGTTTTCTTCTTTAATTACTGAGTTGTTTTAGTTCAACACAGACATGTTTGTATCTACAGAAACATCAGAATCTTGGCTACAAGCTGGTAAAACTTTTTCTAAGCACACTAAAGACAGGTAAAACTACAAGCAGGTGAATATAAAACTATGAAAGTAAAAAATAAAATTGGTTTAAAAAGTTGGCAAGTCAGAGATGTTAAAATAATATTTGTGTTAAATAGGAGGTATGATGTGTTATTTTAGTTTTTGATGTTGTTTAATTTATTACATAGAGTTCTGTATGTTATATCCATGATTAAATGCAGCAAAATAAACTATTTCAAAGGTAACAGATCTTTGGTTTATTTATATAATAACTTTAATTTCTGGATGTTGGGCCCCTCAGCTGTTGGCCTGCAGTAACCGTGGCCCCGGCCCGGAGCAGTTTAGTTGAACAGTCCTGTATTAGAAGGATATGCTCGTCACGGGCACTTTAAAGCTTAGTTCTTTCCTCCTGCTGCTGAGGAACCTACCTTCCTTCCATTCTGTCTGTAAACTTATACTTATCCCATGATAATGTGCAGCTGTGTCTTTCCTGAATGCAGTCTGCTTCATGTGATCAAGGCCAAGGACAAAAAGCAGCAGCTCTGCTCTGTGCAGATCTATCAGGCTCTCAGCTTACAGACGTCAGGGTTAGAGCTGGTCCGATTTCAGAAACACAGCAATCATGACTGTAAATACTCAAAGCTTCTCTGCACGGTACTGCAGGAAGGCTGCTGCTGCATCAGAAAACTGAAAAGTCATCGTCAGCCTGGTTAATGGCTGCCTGAAGCACATTAAGGCCAGAGGAAGGCTTCGGTGCACAGAGTGGGCTTGGTTAATTGACACATCAGTGTCTCTGAGACTGACTGTGGACAGCTTCCAAGGAGAGGGTCGATACGGTTCTTACCACGTCAGCCATATTGACCACGGTCTTAGCGTTGTTATTTGTGTGTCCGACGGAAAGACGATGCTTCTTGTACTGGAGGGGAAGAGAGAGAGAGAAGGGCAGCGAGGGGAAACACAGGAAGAGGCGGGGTTATGATCTGGATCAATTCATCCAGAGCCCGAATGTAAACCTAAACTGTGTGTACACTTTTATAAAACAGAAACAGAAAACAAAAGGTAATTTCATCAGAGTATGTGCTTCTTTTTTGATTTGTTTTCCTGCTACAGCAGGATGTGTCACCCCGGCTGTGAGCCTGAACGTAGAATTATTCTGTAATCATGTTTTCAGCTCTTTGACACGTTAATAACCTGTTTGAGCTTTTTGTCAAACGAATGATTGAAATAAAAATAAAATCCTAAACTGCTTCACATTAAAATCAGATAAGACCTAAATGAGACCAGTGTTGTAACAAGTTCCTCAAAATKATACTTAAATAAAAGTACTCAAAGTCAGATGTTATACTTTCAAAAATGACATTTATTGGGAGGTAACCCCCCAAAACCATTTTAAAGGCGTGCAGCTGTGATGGGTTGTGTACAAAGTAATACAGTATCAGAACGGTAAATATCTAAACTTCTCATCCAGTCACATTCACTCTGTCCTGGAGGCACAATTTATCAAGAAAATGTATTTTTTAACGAGCCAGGATTAAACAGGAGTAACAACTTTCTACTTCTTATCCTTTTTAAAGCATAAGGAGTAAAAAGTACAGATAAATGTATAAAATGTAAGGAGCAGAAGTAAAATAGGCTGAAAAATAATTACTCAGTATATACACAAACAACCAAAATTTCTACTTAAGTAACAAAGTATTTGTACTTAGTTACTTTACAACTCTGAGGCATAAAATAAAGATAAACATAACAGAAATAAAATAAACTAGTTTATAAAAATCAGATAAAATAGATTGCTAATAAATCAACTAAGTCCTAACAAACTAGGATATTTAAGATTTTTTTTTAATTCTGAACTTTCTTTTTTTAATTGTGACAAACGAAATAATGTTTTTAGTTAATTCAAACAATCCTAACAGCATAAAACCTGACATGTAATAATCCACACATTGTTTTGTATACAATGGGTCTATAACTGGGTATAATTTAATAACAATACAATAATTATAGTAATAATAATATAGTAATAATTATTATACTATAATAATGATAAAAATATAGTATAATAATTATATATTGGTACAATATAATAATTATTAAACACCCATAATACATGAGTGTATAACTGGACATCCTGAAGTTCAGTGATCATTTAATGAGTAAAAAGGTAACATTAATTTACTTCATGTCTGTTTCATTTAAAGATTTGTGGGTGAAAAGTTAAACAGGTAGAGACACTTATAACACAAACACCTGCTTCTGGCTTCAGGATGAACTTTATTTAATATATTTTTATTTGTGTAAATTTAGCAGACACTAAGCATCAGATGAGTTGTTGTGTTTGTGCAGCTGGTAAAACTCACCATGATGTGGTCATTGATCACCATCAGCTCAATGTATTTGGTCTCATCTTCTACACTTGGGGACAGTCTGGTAGCCTGAGAGGAGACAGCAGAGGACTTATTTCTAACAGATGAACAAACACTTTTCTACAGACAACACGTTGCACATCAACGACAAGCTGAGAATATCACWCAAAACCAAGGTCCACTTCCTGCATCACACAGAGCGTAAAAATCTGTTTGGGTTTTCAAAAAGCAAAACTAGACTGTAAAAGTGTGAGAGCAGCTCAGAGACAGGCGCAGCTGCAGATCCTGACTGCACGGGTCTGAAAGGACCAGGCTGGACCCAGACTCTCACTCTTCACATCAATATTTCAGAAAAGAAGAAAAAATACAGCAGAATGAGAGAAAAGGAGACGGGCTGAGAGCAGATGTGTTTGGAGAAAGTAATTATTTTAACATGTGAAAAACAGAGCAGTTAGCATCAACAAAGGATCAGTTCATCAGCATTTTATTAAACCCAGACCAAAACACGTACGTGTCTCTTTTTTCTCCAGTGAACAACTTTTGATCCAGGGAAAGGAGGGCTGGGAAACGGAGGTTCTGGTAAATCACCTAATAAACAAAAACAATTATTACATTAAACAGTAAATACATCAAAATAAAAAATGTTAATTTCCCCATTGAGTTTTTCAACTGTTCAGCCAACATCTTACCACCAAAGAGATCCCYCAGTCCCTCAGGTCCAGCAGATTTGTATATCATGTGAATGTGAGCGTCCTCCTGAAACAGATTTAAAGAGTTTAAAGACATGGTACACAAACTTTAATTTCCTGTTGAAAAACTGCATCACAGAAAGAGTAAAAAGTTCATGTTGTTTTCTAAAMATCCATGTTTGCAAAGAAATTGATGCATTTTACTGATACACAATACAATAGTGTGGTAATTTAATAAACCTAACATTTAAGACACAGGACTTTTTGTTTACCTGAACTTAAAAATAAAACAAGTCCTTGATTTTAACTAATCAGCAACCAAATTGAGATATTAGCTGGGTTAGCTAAAACTGTATGTATTTATTTCAAATGTGTGATACAACATCAGATTATTCTACTGTAACAAAACGTGATACCGTTTGATGTCAAAACTGAGGTATTTCTTGAAAATAAAAATTTTCATCCAATTTTTTTCTATTTTAATTCTCCTATGGATCATGACTTATAATATTGTATTGATTTCACCCAATTGTGTTGTATTATTTATGAGTGTATTTGTTATTAACGCTCGAAAAGACAGAAAAAACTTTGAACCTGCGAGACAGCGCTGAGGGCGGAGACAACCCAAACCTGCGAGACAGCACTGAGGGCGGAGACAACCCAAACCTGCGAGACAGCGCTGAGGGCGGAGACAACCCAAACCTGCGAGACAGCGCTGAGGGCGGAGACAACCCAAACCTGCGAGACAGCGCTGAGGGCGGAGACAACCCAACCCTACGAGACAGCACTGAGGGCGGAGACGACCCAAACCTGCGAGACAGCGCTGAGGGCGGAGACAACCCAACCTTACGAGACAGCGCTGAGGGCGGAGACAACTCAACCCTGCGAGACAGCGCTGAGGGCGGAGACAACTCAACCCTGCGAGACAGCGCTGAGGGCGGAGACAACCCAAACCTGCGAGACAGCACTGAGGGCGGAGACAACCCAAACCTAGAGACAGCGCTGAGGGCGGAGACAACCCAAACCTGCGAGACAGCACTGAGGGTGGAGACAACACAAACCTGCGAGACAGCACTGAGGGCAGAGACAACAACTTAACCCCGCGAGACAGCGCTGAGGGCGGAGACAACCCAAACCTGCGAGACAGCGCTGAGGGCGGAGGCAACCCAACCCTACGAGACAGCGCTGAGGGCGGAGACAACCCAACCCTACGAGACAGCGCTGAGGGCGGAGACAACCCAACCCTACGAGACAGCGCTGAGGGCGGAGACAACCCAACCCTACGAGACAACGCTG